>NC_142030.1:66701595-66998253 GCF_982192425.1 Myodes glareolus
GGTGGACTCTAACAAGTGTCCAGTCTACAAAGAAGAAATTTCCTCAATGCTTCCAAGCAAAACCTCAGTCAAGCAGGGTTTTTGACTTTTTTGTAAAAGATAGAACAACCAATGGAAGAAAATCTAGAGGAGCCAGAAGTTCCTCCCAAGCCCAAGTGACATGTGGATCAGATCCTTCCCTGACCTGGAAAGTAAAAAATTAAATGAACAGTTTTGGTCACCTGCAAGATCTTAAATACCCAACAGGAAGCTGTAAGCAAAGACTAAAGTATTTGATACTTCTAACGGTTAAATAGACTACATTCTCCCAGACGTTAGATTTAAATTCATTAAGTTGTTATTTAGATAATGATTTCTCACTAATCATTTTCTTCTTGACAAGGAAAATTCTGCCCAGATATAAGACCTCATGATCTTGGTTCAATTCAATGCTTCAGCACCTACCTGAAGCTGAGAGAAACAGGCCCTCTATTGTTTTAACATAAAAATCCAACCATGAGCAGAAGAAAACAAAGATGGCAGCAACTGCCAGCACTCACTCCGAGAAGTCTGAGAGACCCATGGAGGCTCCCAGGGGTGATGCAGTGGCAGAAAAGGGATCTGCAGGATTGACAATAGCTCCAGAGCAACTAAGAAAAAAAGGTAAGTCTTACAGGAAGATGTTTTTAAAAAGCAAACTCACAAAATTTCAAGGAAAGATGGTGAAACAGAGCTGCACACTGCAGAGAATAACAAACGCCCTTCACTGCTGAGTCTCAGCCAGGAGGCTGCAAGCACAAATGTCATGTCTGATGAGCTCTGGGGCTGGCATCAACGACAGGGAGATGTGTTGAGGCCTAGAGCTCCTGCAGAAACAGGTCATAACAGAATGGAATTGTTCCTAAGCCTGCCAGCCAGAAGCCAGCATGGAGCCACTGAGGATGTAGCAAGTTCTGCCTACCCTGTTGAGAGACAGAGTGTTGGGCAGCACTACCCACCGGCTACAAGCACAAAGGTCAATCCCTGGGAGCCTCAAGGCAGCAGACATCAAGAGCAGGAAAGTGTCTGGCAGTGAGGAGCCCACACAGAACCTACCCCCAGACACCCTTCCTTGCCATAACATCACCCTGACTCTGAGCAACAGTGGGATATCCTAGATGAATCTCAGCAATGGTCCAGTATTTATCATCCTTCAGAGGCCAGAGACCTTGAACCAGACCAATGATTTGTTGTAATGAATGCTTGAATGTAAAGCTGTTTGAGAAAAAAATAAACACACACACACACACACACACGTATATATATAATGACACACTGCAGTTTCCAATGCCACTATGACAAATATTCAATGGAGAGGTGGGAAAAATGGAGGAGCAGAGCGGTGAGTGCATGATAGAGAGAGACAAAACTGGAGATGTGACAGCCGTGTTGGCCGTAACAGCTGTGAGAGAAGGCTGTGGTGGAGAGAGAACCATGTCAATGCCAAGTAGAACCAACAGGTAATCAACAGTGAACAAACTCAGCACCCTGAACACAACTACTCAGTCACACAATCTCCCTGTTTCTCTTGAACAGGATATCCAAGATGAAGAAGAGTTCATTTTCTGGATTGAACCTCCTCAAAAGATCACTATGGTCTGTGCTGCCGCTGGAGGCCACTTTGGTATCTATGAACCACTGCCCCAGGCCATGTTGAAGCCTGAGATTCATCCAGATATCCATGATCCTCCAAAGCTGGAAGTCATGTTGATGTCCCTGGCCCAAGTTATCACCAAAGGCCATGCATGTTCTGGGATGCCACCTAAAGCCATGTTCATGTCCATAATCTGAGCTGCCTCTGAAGGTCATGTCTGGGTCTGTGATCCTACAGTAGCCAGGGCTATGTTGATGCCCATGCCCCATGTTACCACTGAAAGCCATTGAAAGTCTGTGATCTGTGCTGTAGCCTGAAGCTATGTTGCTGGCCATAGGCTGTTCTGCCACCAAGGACCATGTTGAAATGAGTAGCCTGAGCTGCCACCTGAAGCCTTACTAATGTCCTCGGCTTATGCTGCCACTGAGGGCTATGATGGTGTTTGTGGCCCATGTGGATACAGAGGGCTGTGTTGATGTCTGTGGTCTATACTCCTACTGAAGACCGTGTGAATGTCTATGGTCCATGCTGTCACCAGAAACTGTGTGTAAGTCCATGATCCATGCTTCCACTAATTGTAGAGGGCAAGGAAGCTTCTTTTGCCATGGTATTGATGGGTACAGACTCACAGTTGAGAAAGAGTGATGGAGATAATGAACTGAACTTCTAAAATTATACGTGAGTCACCCCAATTAAATGTTTTTCTTATAAGAGCTGCTGTGGTCCTGGTGTCTCTTCACAACAACAAAAACCCAAACTAAGACAGAAGTTGGTACTAGAAGTGGGATATTGCTGTGATAGGTTTAATTGTGTGTTTGTTTGAAGGTATTTGAACTTTGGTACTTTAAGTTTAGAAAACAGTAGAATACTTTAAGCACTGCTTAATAGGCCATACTAGTAGGAGCATGGAAGGCAATGGTGCTAAGAGCTACTTAAACTGTGGGGGACTCAGTCAAGAGGTGTCAGAGGAGAATTTTAGTATGCTGCCTAGAGATCATTCTTGTGATATTTTGGTTTAAAAGATGGTTGTCTTTTGCCCTTGTCCAAAGAATTTGCCTGAGGCCAAAGTGAAGAGTTTTGGATTAATTCTGTTGGCAGAAAAAAAATCTCAGAACAACCTAGTATAGACTATGTCATGTGGCTGTTAGTGGTTACTCTAATGAAGATTTATAATGAAAAGGAATCAACTGAACAGGGTAAATTACAAAAAGTAAGTTTTGAGGAGAAAAAAGCAACAGAAACTGAATGTTTATCTCTTTAAACAAAGAATTTAGCTTCAAATTAAGACATGAAATACAGGGAGTGGTGTCCTCAGGGCAAGATCTCACCCAGCTAAGTTTCTAGTTTGTTGAAAAGATTTATAGAAAAATTTAGAGCCTGGTGTGGTGGTGCACACTTTTAAGTCCAGTACTGGGAAGCCAGAGACTGATGACTCTCGAAGTTTGAGGCCATCTTCTCTACCTACCCACTTTCATTTTCTTTTCCCCACCTAAGGCCATCAAGACCAATCTGTGTTGCCCAAATATTCTTGGATAAGGCATTCCACTGGAGCCTGGTCAACTTACCAGGAACTACACTCTAAGAGAAAATTGAGAGTTTATTTTCTCCTACAAGAGAACCCCTGCCTGGAGGTTACACATGAAGGAAGACACTTAAACTCCACCAAGACATAATCTCTCCAGTGAGCTGCTTTGGAACCGGAAGTCTAGACTTTCATGATGAAAATGATTATACATATTCCCCAACGTCAGTCCATCTCCTAAATGATTTTGAAGTTACCTCTTCAGAGTCAGGAATAAAATTACATCAAGAAAGGCCCACTGGGAGAAAATTATTTCCGTCTGGTCAAGAGAATGGAATCTCTAGTCTGAGAGAAGAACCGACATTGCAGCTGAGCAAGTCAACAATCAGGCTAAGGAACAACCCTGAGGAAGCTGTGACCGTCCTTAGGAAGGTGGGTTTCCCTTAAGCCATGTTAAAGAGAATAATTACCCCTTTAGAGAGATAATACACTTTTTCTTCCCAGAATTGCCTTCCTACCCTTGGCACTGTAGCTTATAGAGCTGTAACCAGGAAGTATCATTGGTTTTTCCACTTTCCTGAATTATTTATTCAGGGAAGCATACTTTCTTTTTATGGCTCTGTTCTGTGTGCAAACTTTCCGTGGTACTTTGCGTTTCCTTACTCTTCCTCTAAAAGTCCCCCTCCCCACCATGTGGTTGTTTATCCTCCAAATGATATGCTCTCTCTCTCTCTCTCTCTCTCTCTCTCTCTCTCTCTCTCTCTCTTCTCCATTCTCCTCTTCTGGAAAGCTGCTAAGATTTACAACTTTCCAGCCCTGGAGTTTTTTTTTTAAACTCTAATACTCTCTGTTCGAAAACAAAGTAAAAAGTAAAATTAAAATAAATGAACAAATGAAGATATCCGTGGACATATAATACTTCCGAACTCCATGGAACCCTCTCTAAAAACATTTCTTAATTACAAAAGAGAAGGTTTTAGTGCAGGTAGGTACCATGAGGCATACAGAGTGATTAAAGATCTTGGTAGGTATCCAAAGGGAGGCAGGAAGAGGAAAATGGCAAAAAAAAGATAGTAAACAGAAAACCTGGTCCAAGATGGTAAAATAAATCTGAATGTAAGAGTAGTATGAAAAATGAGTAGATTAAATTTACTAAACAAAAGAAGAGACTCCAAATTGGGCAAGAACAAAATGGCCTTAAAATGGCATGTTTTAAGGACTATATGTGAGTTTTCTAAAAGCAGAAACGATTATTAGAAACAAATACAGCAGGCAGTTAGGAAGCAAAGAGACGTGGAGTAGCACTACACATCTCAGACGAGCTAAAAACCGGTGTATAAGACATAAAAGCCAAAGAGAAAGAGTACACACTGGCAAAAAATAAACAACGAGCCCAAAGCTACAACAATAGAATTGCCAAGCTCAACTATTAACATTTATTGAGCACCATGTAAACCCTAATCTAAGTTCTTCTCACACTGACTTGTTTGATCTTCACCACAAGTCAGGGAGATATCACTAGTACTAGCGATCACGTCATTATCACCAGTTTATGTGGAGCAGCTAAGCCACACTGTGTATCAGAATTATAAATAAATGTCACTGATAATAAAACCCTGACACAGAAGACAACAACTGACAAAACTAAGGGCAGAAACAACCACATCAAGAAATGCAATTAAAAACTTTAAATGCACCTTCCAAAATCTATTAAATCAAGAATGTGTTTAAAGAATCCTTGAATTCACAATTATACTGAAAAAGAGAGAGAGAAAGCTCTTGTTTTCAGAACAATACTAACTAATAAATGCAGAAAACACAGTGGAAGAAGAAAATCACCACAACTAATAATGGAATTCTTGAGGTGAAGATCATTATTCTATAATAAAACCATTGCTCAAAAAGGGTTTTGAAAAATTGAATATCTAATGGTCTTAAAGTAATATCCCACAGATTTGATTTTAAGGTGGAATAGCTTATTGATTTAAAAGTGGAAAAAGCTCATAGCTTTACGATAAAGCTGGTGCAGGAGTGCACACCACCTAAATAAAGTCAGTGATAAGGAGATGGACCGACACCTTATGCCTCTTCATACGGTGCAATGGAAAGAACACAGTTTTACCAGAAGACAAAGAAATTTTGTGGGATGTGAGAGTGTTTACCTGTAGTGTCTACAAAATATTAATGACCATACACAAAGTATGACCTCTTATAGGATCGTAGATCAAAATTTAAATAAGAGCAATCATCAAGGTATTAAAGAAGCAAATATTGATTATCTCAATGGGTGTTATAAATTGGAAATGTTCTGTTCTATTTATACCTTGAAATAGCTTAAAGGTAAACCAGACATAAGGAAATTCCTTAAGTAAAAAAAAGGGTCAACTGAAAAGACCCAAAAGAAACATTGTAATGAATTCTCTTATAGTAAAAATGATGTTCACTATTTCTGAAATCGCTTTACATAGCTCTCAGGGTTTTGGCCAATCATAAATGAAAGTTGCAAGAGAAACTCAAAATTGTCATTGTTTTCAAATAACAAACAATGAAGGCTAGTTTCAAAAAGAATAAGAGCTATTAAGTCATACATTATAGTTGATGAAGAAAAGCCCAATATTTATGGATGGTTTAGCATTGTATAGATAAAGTCTCCAAAGAATTAACATAAATTTAAGAGAATTACAAGCAAAATTTCAGCAGAATTTTTAACATCTCATCAAACTAACTCTAAAATAAGGAGAAACAAACAAACACCCATGAATAACACAGATAATTTTGAAAAAGTGGAGCAGAACCAATCATCTTCTGGGCTCCTGTAACAAATCGCCTCAACAAGATGACCTAATACCACATTCTCTCCCAGTTCTACAAACTTGTCCTCCAAACTCAAGGTGTTGACAGGACCCCGGTCCCTCTGGAAGCACTGAGGGAGAATCCATCCCCATCTGCTCCAGTGTCTGTGGACTGACAACATTCCTTGGCTTTCCTTGACTGTGGCTACACCCCTGTGGTCTCAGTCTCCATCTTCATAGCCTATTCTATATGTTCATGTCTTCTCTTCTCCCTTATAAAGGCACTTGTCTTTATAGTTAGGACTCACCCAATTAATCCAGAAGAATGTCATTTCAAGATCCTTTATTTAATTTCATTTATAATGACTCTTTTTCAAGTAAAAAGACATTTATGGGAGTCAAGGATTCAAATGTGGACATGTTGAGAGAAGCCAACATTTAATATACCATACTCTAACAAATATAAGGTATAACAGGAAGCCCACGTTTGATTCTATTGTACTAATGTGATGAATTTTCTTCATATTACATACTCTTTGATGTTATCTGATGAGAGATACATTGCTTCTAGGATCTTTTTTTAGAAAATTCCTAAGCCCAATGTGACCATAAGAAAACATCAGACAAACCCAAATCAGAGGGCATTCAACAAAATGTTTGACCAGTACTCTTTAAAATCCAAAGATCATTAAACATATGCACACATACACACAAAGAGAGAGAGTTACTGGGAATCTATCTCAGAAAGAAGGAGACTAAGGAGGTATGGCAATTGAATGCAATATAGTGTCCTGAACTGTATATTAGAACAGTCCAAAGAAATTCACGTAGAACTGGAGAAACAGGAATGGCTATAGTCTAGTTCATAGTGTTATACTACATAACTGCCTTGTTTTTTGACTAACATACTAACTTATGTGATAGTTAGCACCTAGGGAGAGCTTAGAGATGCTGGTAATATTACTCTGTAGTATCTTTATATCTTTTCTGTAAAAACAAATTATTCAAAATTAAACCATTTTACCACATATAAAATACTTTCTTCTCAACAAAACATAATAGGAGATGCTTGTGTGAAGTAAATGAAAATCTCAGATATACAATAAGTTAATGAGGAAGTCAAGAAATTCAACAGAAAAATGGATAAGGCTATGGATAGATGAGTACTAGGTGAGAAATCCAAATGATTAATAAATGTATAAATAGAATTCTATCTCACAATTAACCAGAAATACTCTAAACAACATCGAAATATATCTAGATCAGTTTGAAAAGCTTGTGGATGTTGTGGTTTGAGTGTAATTGACCCCTATAAACTCATAAGGAGTGGCACTATTAGGAGGTGTGGCATTATTGAGGTAGATGTGGCCTTGTTGGAGGAAGTGTGTCACTGTGGGGACAGGCTTTGAGGTCTCCTATGCTCAAGTCATGCCTAGTTCACTTCACTTCCTGCTGCCTGCAGGATCACGATGGAGCTCCTTCTGCACTCTCAGCTCCTTCTCCAGCACCATGTCTGCCTGCATGCCACCATGTCCTGCCACAATGATAATGGACTGAACCTCTGAAACCCCAATTAAATGTTTCCCTTTATAAAAGTTGCCATGGTCATGGTGTCTCTTCACAGCATAGAAACCCCAGCTAAGGCAATGGATGAGAATGTGGAAACAGGAAGTCTAATGCACTTGTCACAGAAGAGGAAGGTGAGGAACATGACAAAACTTCTGGAGAGCGGCAGCAACGTGTGAGGTGGAGTAGGTGGGTCTCCTGTTACCTGTAAGCTTGTTCTACAGTTAATACCACAGACACGCTCACCCTGGACCACAGAGAAGCATAAAGAGGATGGTCCTCACAGCATGTTTGTAGATTAAGTCAACAATGGTGTCTATAAGTGGGACAGTGAGCAGAACACGGTGGGTCCACACTCTGGAACATAGTCAACAGAATTAGATAGATGAGCATTCACCTACCTAGAAGAATCCTAGAAAACCAGGCCAAGTGAACATCATCAAGGAAAAATTAAAACCATACTACTCACACCAATTGAAATGGTATTTATTTATTTAAATGGCATGTTCTAACTATGTTAATGCATATCATTGTTAAGATACACCAAGGGACTCCACAGGCATTGAGATGGAGCATAGGGAGGGGAAACACTAACTAAACTCACATGTGGGAAAGGCCATGAGCACACAGCACATGTGGTGCTGAGGTGCAGACCTCCAACTGCAGCTAAGGTTCAAACCAGGAAAAAAAAGAAAACAAAAAACAGAGTGAGGGTATTCAGGCAACGGCTCAAGGAGTTTGCCTTTGAGCTAAGCACGGGAGGTTTATGTGAGTAAACTCAGGGATATCTATATTGTGTGTCCAACAGCGGCACTTTTTCTCTCTATACTGATTACACAATAAGTCATTTGTTAATGGCCAGATAAGTCACCCTCAGATAAGAAAGGCATTGTGGTATTGGATTTCATTACAGTAAGAAATACTGACAGTATGGTCTGATGCTTGTGAGTAATTCTTTCCGAGACCTTTATGAATCCCCCAGTTCACAAATAGCCACTATGTCATGCAGCTTCCCCCATAATCTATATATATAATGAGTGAGAACATTTTTCTCTAGAGATCTGGGGACAGAATGTCCAACTCATTCACTAACCATGCAGCCCACCACTAAACTCCAGCATCCCAGCCAGCAAGCATAATTCTAATTCATGCTTCAGTAAAAATACAAATTATAATACAAATTTTGAACCCAGAGGGTCATTTGCAAATAATGAGAAATGCAAATTCTAAATCAATGAAAGTCCAGGGAGAACTGCGCCATGATGACCACTCTGGTGCCCTGGAAGAGCTACTGCAGCCTTTTAAAGTGTTTAATATAATCTATGAACAACAGAGGCCATGAACAAGCCCTGCTCATTTTGATTGACAATTTGGCCTGTGGCTCAGACCGCCATGCACTGACCCACAGCAAATCAGAGAAGACTGAAATTCTATAAGAAGCTGTTGGTTCCAAAGCATTTAGTGATTCAAATTTTCAATCGGAAGGGTCTTTTTTTTCCAGTTCATTACCCACAGATTCTCGGGATCAACCAATGTGTGCAGCCCATCTCTCGCCTTCCCTTTCTCTATCTAGTATACAGACCTGTCCGTCATTTTACTCAGCTCTGAAAAACAAAGCCAAAATGTACGTGTTCATGTCATCTTCATTTACCTTGGCAAGAGTCCAGAGGTCCAAGAAACAAAGTTGCATGGGAAGGGGAGGAATTCCAGCCTTTCACAAGGCATCTAAAATGAAGCTGATCAAGCTGACAGTTCCTTAACACAACCGAACTGATGGGAGAGTAGGCACAGGCTGGCAGCTCTGGGGTGACAAACAGGAGAGTCAGGTGACAAAATGGGGAAGAGGAGAACGTCTCAACCTCAAATCAGAACTGTGCCCATCTCACAGTGTCAGTCCACCTCAGGAGCCTGGAGATGAAAATAACCCCGAAACGCACATGGCTGCTCAGGAAAGCCACCGACAATGCCAAGTATGAGAAGGGACACGGGAATGGGCTCCCACTGTGTAAAATTGCATGTTGTTGAATTGATTGAGTTGTCATTCAGGAAAGGTGATTTTAGAAATGAAGCTAGCAGGGAAATAAATAGAATAGAAAGTCAGATAAAACTCATTCAAGTATTGCTATTGGTATACGTAAAATGAAAGGACCGTCACTAGTGGAGGTAATGTCATTAAACAATGACACACTGAAGGTCATTTCTTATTCTGCTTCTTTTTCTTTGGCTCATGGGCTGTTGCTCAGAAAAGACACTGGCTCATTGACTTATCCAGAGTCAAGACCAGCAAGGTCTTGGTAACACTAAGAAACTGCTACATTCTGTTGACAACATAACCACCCTGGCCTCTAGCATCTTCTGTGAACAGTCCCATTAAGACAGTTCATGCTAAGATAGTTCATGCGGTCGACCAGTTGGAGAGCTACAGAGAACCAGCTCTGCTTTCCTGCTTCTCATGGGGCAGATCATACCACTAAGTATTCATTCCTTTTATTCACATATAAAGATCGGGTTTCATCAGGGTTTTTCCAAAACTACTCTAAGTACACTTCCTATAAGTAGGTGACAGAGTCGTGTTTTGTCATTTACTGTTAGCGAAGAGGGATCAAGCCCAATAAATTATTTTTGTGCTGATCTAACCAAAGTGCCCAATAAAATCAACTTAAGTGGGGAAAGATTTTAGCTTACCAGGTTCAGGAGGGGTTTAAGTCAGTCCATCATGACAGAGAACTCATAGAGGAGACTCTTGGTCAAACAACATCTGGATTGTATGTATTGTATGTAATAGGTTCTCAAATTTAAAAGAAATGTTCTCAATGACTGAAAAAAACAATGAATCTCTGGAAGCTCCCTGTGGTAACAGGAGTCTGGGGGTGGTGGGGAGAAATTCCAGCAATACAGTCAAATGTTGGATACCGTCCACTCAGCAAGCCTAAAGGACATGTGTGTATACTCACCAGCACTCAGAAACTGTGAGCAATATCAGCCAGGAGTGGGGAGGGAACCATACAGAATGGGGGCGTCGGGGGCTGTCCTGGATGGGCAGAGCTGAGGAAGAGTGATGAGCCCACTCTCCAGGTCACATTTCTTCCTTTTCCAAACCAGCGCCTGCACGGCAAGTGTAAGAGTCAGCTGGAGCAGAAAAGACTGCAGCCAGGGATGCTCATCTGAAACCCAGGATTCCGGCCCCTGAAAAACCAGACAGCGCCCTCAAACAACTCGTTTAACTTTTCTGAGTCGCAGGTCCCTCTTCATAATTGGGGGCAGCAGTAAGACTGATTGGAGCACTCGAGAAGAAAGGAGGCGACCCATATGAGAGGATTCTGTGACATTCTCGCCGTGGCTGTTTATACATTAAGCAGTATTCTATGTTAAGCAGTGGAACCTATGCTAAACTTATCAAATCAAATTGTAATTATGGAGCTACAGCTTTGGTTTCTGGTTAAAATTTTAAACACTAAGCAGGCAGAATGAGATTTGGAGGAGGCCAGAGAGACCTTCCCTGAACCTCTGAAATTATACCGTCAACTTGGTGCATCGCCTCTTAGCAGAGCCCTTCTTGAAGCTGGAGCAGCAGCCTCGGTGTGCAGCACAGTCTGCTGGAGGGCATGCAAATAAAACCTTCACTAAGGTAAACACTTGTTCAGTATTACAGCCTCCTCACACTTAACCTTTATGCCTCGTTATGATATATGACTTATATGTGTTTGAAAGCCCTAGAACATCATTCAGGGCAGAGTTCCCTAAGTGACTGGCTGATAAACGCTTATTTACTCATGAGTTTTCATGGCCCATGAAAGCCTTTAAACTGGAACTCTGTCCCTAACTGCCCATTAGTGGTCATGGTAATTCTTCCTCTCAGCATGGGAGCCAGTTATCTCGACAGCCTTGGAGGCATGGGGCAGCAGGTTGGATGGAATGTGAGACAATCCATGCTTAAAGACCCAGGGAACTCAGGGCATTGTCTAGACAAAAGGTACACGTGTGTGCTGTGCACCTGTAATCCCATCACATGTGAGGTTTAAGCAGGAATTCAAAGCCAGTTTCTGCTAAGCACACAGTCCATGTCATGCATATGAGACTTTCCAAGAAAGAGCATGGGTGCTAAATGCAGCCTCTATCACTGGATCAAATCCCCAACCTTCAGTACCTACTTGCTCGTCTCGCATCACAATGACTGCTCAGCTGCTTGCTGGAATTACTGGGTACAAAGGAGACACAAACACAAGAATTCCCATCCCTTTGGGCACCTGTGAATACACTGGAATGTAAGTTAAGGTGAGTCATTCTGGGGATGCGGGGGGGGGGGGGCAGCTACAGTCTGATAGCAAAATGAATCCAGATTTTGCTTGTAAGATTTGCTTTGCAATACTTTTGCATAGTATTTTGATAGAAATTTGGGGGTTAAAATAGTTTTTAAAATAACAATGGTTATTCTTACAGTAACCATATGTATGTATGTATGTATGTATGTATGTATGTATGTGTATATATAATGGCTATTATAACAAAAAATATTGAGTATTGTTTATTATTTTCCAGAAGATGATGATGATCCATATAAGCATTTTACATAGACTCCTCATGTGATAGATACAGCAATTCCATTAAATAAGTTTATCATTTCCACTTATATTTGAGTACTAAGACTCAGAAAGGCTAAGTAATTGTAACAACTGTCCCAGAGTTACAAAATATCCAGGCCAGGGAATGATGCTATCCACAATTAGGGTGTCCTTCGTCACCTCAATAAACCTGAAGTAGATGATCCTCCCCCCAGATAAAGGTTTGTCAGTGACTGTGAATCAGTAGTTCTCAACCTGTGGGTCACAACACGTATGTCGGATATCCTGCATATCAGATATTTACATTAGCAAAATTATAGCTATGAAGTAGCAGTGAAATAATGTTGTGGTTAGGGGTCACCACACACGAGAAGCTGTATTAAAGGGTTGTCGCACTAGGAAGGTTGGGAACCATTGCTCTAGAGCCTGTCACGTTTACAGTTGATGCTAACCATCTCAAAGCATAATGGCACAAACTTTTGAGTGTTAAATTGAAGGCTGTGGACTCCGCTCCATCTCCTAAACCAATACCACTTTTCACCTCGTGGATTTCATAACACAAGACTGTAATGAATATTAAAATAGCTATCTGTCAGCCAGAAAAGAGGAGAAGTAATTGTTGGCAACTACAAAGAGCAAATTTTTTTTTGAAGAAATGAGATTATTTAAGTGTCATATTTATAATAAGAATCATCTCCTCCTTTGAAGTAATGAAACATGATTCTCACATTTTCAAAATACTAATGATAATCTGGCATGCTAAAGTATTGAAAATGGCTTAGTGGGTGTGATCGCGGGCCGTGCTCTCTGTTCTTCCACCCGCCCCGCCCCGTTCACTGCTTCCTCTAGTTCGGCAAGCACATACTTTCAAACCGGGCTACAGGAATTTCTAGGCAGGCCTACTGCCTCCACTGTCACTAGGATATTAAGCAGGGAAACAAAGGCAGCGGCTCAGTCTATGGCCTTTTAGAAGACTGCCTACGGTAAACACCAGGCACCTCCCTCTCTGGTCACTCACCGAGCACCCTGAGTACCAGGTACTGTGCAGAAACTGGAGGAACAGAGCAGCCAGGCTCCTAATCTTCAGGTGCCCGCCATCTGGTAGTGTTTTCTTAAGCCCCAGGGACTGCTGGAAGAGAGCAACCAGGAGCAGAGCACTTCTGCATCCAGAGCTGACACACTGCCTGCATCATCTCTCCTCCCCTGCACCTGGACAAGAAAAAGGCCTCCTCTCCTGCACCTAGAAGTGGAAAAGAAGATGCTTACTTTATCTTTGATTTGCTTGACGCTGTGTCTAGGAGTCATAGAGTTAACAGGCAGTTCATCCAAAGCCTGACTACTGGGTTTTATCTTTATGTCTCCTGCAGCCAGCATGGACGTTTATCAAAAGTACCAGGTTCTTACCACTTGGGACTCTTTTGCGGTCTCTTCCTTGCAACAGGCATATTCTCTTCCCAGCCTCCCCCCCCCGGCACCTCCAGCTAGTGTACCTAGTTTTACATTCAAGTATTGGCTTAGCCATCACTTCTGAAGGAGTGGGTCTTCTCTCACATAGCAGATTGCACATCTGGCAGTGCACCCCATGCAGTGGTTTGAGTAAGTATGGACCCCACAGACTGATGTGTTTGAGAGCCTCATCTATAGGGAGTGGCACTATTAGGTGTGGCCTTGTTGGAGCAGGTGTGACTTTGTTAGAGGAAGTGCATCGCTGTGGGGACAGGCTTTAAGGTCTCATATGCTCAAGCTACGCCCAGTATGGAATTTAGTTCAACTCAGGTTGCCTGCAGATCAAGATGTAAAACGCTCAGCTCCTTCTCCAGCACCATGTCTGACAGCACACCACCATGTCCCACCACAATGATAATGGATTAAACCTGAAACTGTAGAACAGCCCCAATTAAATGTTTTTCCTTTATAAGAGTTGCCGTGGTCATGGTGTCTCTTGACCAGAAACCCTAAGACACCCCTTCAGTGCCCTTTCGTCCTCTTTCCATGAGTCTTACCACACTTGTAACAGCTCGCCTGTTGTCTCCCCCAACTCCAGGCCATAAACTTTAGAAAAGCAAGACTATCTTTCTTGCTTCCCTCCATACTCCTATCATCATCATACTGCAGATGACCACTAAATATTTGTTTAATGAGTGACGAGCGAGCTGTGCGCCACATCTTTAGGGAAGAATGCGTTTCACGTTCATCTATAGTGAGATCGTAGAGTCTAGACACAAGGACCACACCTGCTCCATCTCTGGAGCTGTGAAACCTTGCATTGAGCTAAAAGAATTCAGTTCTAGAAGGAAAAGCATAAGGCAGTGTCTCCTGGCTTCGAGTTTCCCTTCCCATCACACTCCAGAAGACTAATTTGATTTCTCCAGCCAATGGAAGCTTTCCTCTCCCTCCCGGCTTCCTCAGCTCTCTGTCCTCAGAACACCGTCCATCGCTGTCTCTTCATGAGCTCCTGAACGGCCAAAGATGTTCCTTCCTCCAGTCTCTGTGTTCCTAATTCCTCCTGCAGAGTTGGGGCTCAAGAAATGTTGACTAAGAAATGACAAAAAAAAATGAGTTTCTTTCCAAAATTATTTTATAATTCTCCCCTTGTAGGCTTTGAGACAAAGAGCAGGTTTCCAGGTGTGGAACTCTGAGCGTTAGGTGGGGGTGGGGGTTTTCTGGAAACAGTAAATTCCATGATTCCCCATTAAAGCCCCAACTCTGAAGACGAGAGCCTGGTCGACACTGAAAAATGGGAAAACACTTTTTGTCTCTCTTCGTCGCAGACAAAACCTGGTCCTGCCAGATGGAATCAGGTTTCAGAAGACTCTGAGATAGTAGGAGGCGATCTCTACTCTGGCATAAGTCAGCCCAGACTACCTTCCTCTCACTGGGGGCTAAAAGGAACACCTGGCTCTGGAAAGTCAAGGACAGTCTCAACAATGGCAGGAAGGATTGACAGCCACTCAGATAAGGCCCAGTTGCTTCCTAGATGGGTCCAGCCTTCACAGGGTCCCTCCATAAGGTCTCCGTCTCTGTTACAGCTGGCACAGTGTCCTAGCCACAAATAAGCGGTGGCATTTGCACCAGCATCCAGCCTCTGAGGAGCTCTGCTAAGCCTCTCACCTACTTTTCTCATGGGTAGAGACAGGAAAGGCCCCCACACAGGGACCCCTGGGCCTGTCACTAATCCATTCTCCTGCTTCTATGTCACATTTAATCACTCACTCAATACAGAATTATCCGTACTGAAACTCCAAACTAATGAGATGCTGTGAAGCCTTCAAATTGGGGATTACAAACTGCAGCATGCAGCACCAAGGTCAGTTTAGATTGTTCTGAAGCTCTGATTAGTACGTGATCGCCTTCTCTTTAACCTGAAACCCTCTCGTTTTCATTTTTCAAAAAGGAAAAATCATAATAGAGTGCTTTGGGGGAGGCGAAGGGCGACCCTTAGTTGTTTGTTTTAACTACATGAAAGGTTCAGCAATCGATGTCTAAATCCTCAGAGCCGCATTGAAGTTCTTTCTCCTAGTAATCTTCCCAACGGGGTATGCTGACCTTTGCCTCCAGGGGATAGGGAAATACTACCTCTTGATAGCATTTTTCAGGGAAAGAATGCAGAAGGTGCATAGACGCTGTTTTAAATAAAGCATATTCCTGTTTCCTAACTAGGAAGGTTACAAGAAGTCTTTACAGTCAGTTGCTCCGCGTGTGGCTCTCTGAAGGGAAGGAGGACTTTATCTCACCATCTTTGTCTTACCTGGGATATATGTGATGGGCACGATACACTTTCAGGACTTTAATTCTACTTGACTTTGACTATGCGCTCTGTATGCACCGGTGTCTACTACAGCAGTTCAAGCCACATATGACAGCTGAGCCGCTGAAATATGGCTGACCTAAGCTGAGTCACTTTATAACTGTAAAATAACCGCCAGGGTTATGACTTGGGCTAAAAACAAAATTGAAGTAATCGGGTTGGTTAATTTTTACATTTGGCTGCATATTGAAACCATGGGTTGGATATATTGACAGAACTTAACTCTATTGATATTTGAGGCCAGACAATTCTTGATGTTAGAATCTGTGCCCCACCCATACCCTACCCTCTGTGTACTGTAGAATGTCTAGCAGCATCCCCAACTTCTACTCACTAAGTGTCCTAGCACCCCATAGTCCCAACAACTAAAACTTACTCCTGGCATTGCCAAGCAACCATGTTAGACACCAACAAAAGACCCTTGAGGAATAAAATTTTTGCTGGCTGAGGGCCCCTAGAAAGGATAAAATATATTACTGTAACTATTTGAAAAACTTGAATATTAAAATTATTAAAACATCGTATTAAAATTAGCATCATTGCTTCGTTTCACTATTTCAAAGTGGATTGCTAGAGAACTTTTAGTTTGTGCACACAGCAGGCATTGACGGCTTGGATTGCGCTTCTGTTGGACTGTCCTGACACACACTGTGAATATCTTGCCATTGAGGCTCATGATATTTTATGATTATCTTTTCAATGCCAACAACAGAGCCCTTTAGGACCCAGTACCAGGGAAAGTGGAGGACGCGGAAGCACAGTAAGCCCTGCTTTCAAGAAACTTTGCTAGGGAGTAGCCTGCTGAAGATATTTGAGAATCTAAGAAGAAAATGGGATAGACACCAAAGGTCACAGGTCAGACCCGCATATGATGGAAGAATATACTTACAACAAGTCTTAGAGTTAGAGGAAAGGGAAATGATTATTATGAAATCATGCACTGCCACTGATGACATGCCTCTAAATAAGACCACTTCAGCTGCCTCGTGTCTCTTAACTAAGAATAATTCTATAGGTGTTAAGCAAGAGAGTATCAAGCGTATCATCTGGAAATATCATGATATCAATCAGGACATGAGTTTACAAGTCCCTTTGCCATTTCTATTTAGCACGTTCCGGTTCTGACTCCCTGGGCCTGCCTTTCCCGAGCTGTCCTTCCCAGATTACTTTCCCACCATCATGCCTGAACCACACAACCCTCAGAAGTTTGACGTGTTCCTGCTGTCCTGGATCCCTCCTACCCTCACTAATATAGTTGTGTCTCTCATGTTGGGAACTCTAACTCATAATTCAACTTTACCCTCCTGCTCTTCCTACGTGGACCTCTTTCATGGTTTTTCTCTTGCTGGTTAAGTCTTAGCTCAGCACACAACTTAGCATAACCTACTCCAAGTTCTCATGAAGGAAAGGATACTTTGGCATCTTTACTTTGTCCGTTAAGCTTCCTTTGCCTGGAAAGGACCAAGAACTCAACCAACTCAACAGATAAGGAGTGGACAGCTCCACAGTTACCTAGGTAATTCAACAACTTCATCTTTTTATCCATCATTCCCTTTCCATTTAGGATTACTCTTTCCTCATCTCAAAATATTTCCAGCAGCTCCAATGTCCCATCCAGGTTGGATGCCCAGAAGTAATGAGGGAACAATGGGACTATCATTTCCCTGAATCTTGCTCTTTTTAAGATTTTTTTAAAATTAATTATTGATCTGTTTGTATATATGTATGTGTCTGTCTGTATGTATGTGTGTGTGTATCTGTGTGTATGTGTGTATCTATGCCTGTGTGTATCTAGAGTACTTGTACATGAATGCAGGTACCCACAGAAGCCGGAAGAAGCCATTAGTTTAGATGGGGCAGAAATTACAGTCTGTTATGAGCCGCCGGATATCAGTACTGTGAACCAAACTTGGGTCCTCTGGAACAGCAACAAGCACTATTAACTGCTTAACTCTCGCCAATTTCCCCACCCCTATATTTTTTTTGGAGCTTGAGAAAACCTTTCCCATAAGCCCTCAGCAGATGTATCACGTCTCATTGATCAAAACTACAATGCATCTATACCTAATTGGCAAGAGGAAGGGAGTCACCTTGATTGGCTTAAAGCACTGATGCTCAAGGAATAGTCCTCAGACCAACAGCATCAGCATCACTTACACAATTAGAAATGCACATTCTAAACCCATTGTACACCTATGGAAACTTCAGGAGTAAGATCCACCAGCCGGCAGCTTCAGATGACTTTGTTACAAGCATTAGAAGGGGAGAGTCACTGATTTGGACCAATCAAGTCCTGTTTCATATTTAAAACTCAGTTCTCCTGAAAGATACAGTCATAATAAAGAATGGCTGACTCTGAAGGAAAAAAAATATCACAGTTCCTTCATAAAAGAGAAATGGGCATATAGGTTGTTTAAAAGACAGCCAGATTTTTCTTTTATAATCAGTATGTCAATTGTTTTTCTTTTTTGACTAGAAAGGGCCCTGCTGCTTTTTTTATATATGCTCTATAACCAATGACTCAAGAAGATATTTACAGAGAATATTTTTCAAAGAATATTTTGAATGTCCTTAGAAAAAGCTTGACTATCACTATACGATATTCAATAAAACACCAACCCTTAGCCATGCAGGCAAAGTCTTTAAAAATAGTTCCCATAAAGGGCTTCATAACATTCCCAGGATGTTTCTTTTATGGTAGAAAGATGAGTTATTGTTTTTAATTTTCATTTTACAGATGGGAAAACCGAAGCTGAGGGGAGAGGGAATCACACAGCTAGCAACTTTGTATGCCAAGGTTCACCGTGCAGAACTGGCTCAGGGATTTCTGGAACATCTTCCACTGGATGCTGCTGTATGGGAGGAAACGGCCCCTTGCAATAAAGACTTCCATGGGGAAAAAAAAAACCCATGAAGATTTCAATGGCTTTATCTGCATGGCCTGGTTGCCTGCAAGACTTGACCGTTCCAGCTACAGTACAGGAGAAACTGACAGCTAGAACGAATAGCAAAGATTTCCCCACCACTGCTAATTGCATGGCAGAGGAATTTTGCATGCTGCTACCCAAGAAAATGAGCATTTTCATTACCCACTATAACTTTAATGAATGGCCTAAAGTATGGCCCCAGATACGCTACCTCGACTGCAGTGCCTAACCATGCACATCTTCTCCAGAAAATCCAAAAGATTTCTCTATTTTTGTGAGCTAGAGGTATGAATCTTTTTTAAATCATAAAAAGGAAACACATGGCACATTGTCTGCTAAAGTAGATTTCAACTGTGGCCTTTCAGCTGGGGGACCCAGACTGTTGTGTTCTTGAATAAAAATCAAATCAGAGCTCAGTCTCGGAAAACCACACAGGAAGCCTAGAGTAAAATAGTCCAAGATGTAGGGTTCTCCATCCCGGGTATTTGCTCTACTCTGCAGCTCTGTCAGCAACGCTCTTCAGACCCGAGATCACCTGCTCAACTGGCTCTGCTGGGAGCTGGAGAAATTGCCTGGTGGTTGTGAGCATGTGCTGCTTTTCCAGAGGACCCGAATCTGGGTTCCAGGTCACCCGTGTCACCTGTCACTCCACCTTCCACGGGATCTGATGCTGTCTGTGGCACACTCATACAGACACACACCAACACACAGAATAAAAACTTTTCTTTGTTTTTTTAAGACAAAGTTTCTCTATATAATAATAGCTCTGGCTATCTTAGAACTCGCTCTGTAGGCTGGTATGGCTGGGATTGAGAGTGTGCGCCATCACTCCCAACTGAAAACAATTTTTTAATAGCTCTGCTGAGAATCCTACGAGCTTCCAACCTCTGTCACAGCCTGTGTCAACTCTGTGAGGTCCTGAGACCAGCAAGCAGTAAGTGCCATCCGAGAGACGCAGAGTATTTCAGCAGATGTGGGTGGGGTTCTGATTAAAGGGCAAGAGAAGCGTGGTCCTCATGCCCTTTACCCTGCAGTTTTCCAGGGAAAACAGCTCCCTCGTGCTCTCTACTTCTTGCCTTCCTATTTATTTAGGACTAGTGCATCTCCTCTTGCAGCCGAGCTCTTGCGCGTCTGCCAAGCCTGCCACTGTCTTTCTCGGAAAGCCAAACATCCTTCCTGTGGAACCCAGGTGGAGGAGAGCACTTTCCTAACTCAGCCCTGCAGGAGCACCAGAGTTCAAAGCCCCAGGCAGAGCTCCGCCTAAGCTGACTTCATGAATGCTGCATTCTCGCTCTGCTGAGCAGTTACCCCCATGCCAAGCAAGTCAGAACGAGGCTTCGAAGCGGTAGTGATGGATGTTTGCAGGGAACCCGTGGGAGTTATTAATATTCATGTTCCCGTCACACTTTTGCAAGTAAAGGAAGCTTGTTTTCCGTAACACATCATTAGGTGAGGGAGACAGGTGACCTCCTAGGGTTTTGAAGCAAAAAGGGTGGTCACTCCAGACCCAGAGGGGCTGCAAGGGGAGTGGACAAGGTGAGATGATTGTCAGCAGTAAACTCTCTCCTTGTGGAGATGCACAGAAGATTCTTTTCATCAAATGCAGACATTTGTAGGCCTCTGCGAAGAGCAGCGATGAGATCTGAGGCTACTCGCAGTCTCTCCCCTCTCACAGGGGACAGCAGGACACAGAGGCCACGTCTAAGAACACAACTTTGCGAATACAGGGTAGGGAATTGAGGAAGCTGAGCTGAGCCTCCCTGCTTGCCTGTAGAACACAGGAGGGGTCTGCAGATTTGGGAAGGAAGTAGCAGGGAATTTAGTGAGTATGACTGTCATCAAGAAGACAAAAAAAAAAAAATAACAGATGCTGGCAAGGATGCAGAGAAAGGGGAACTCTGGTACACTAGCAGCGGGAATGCAAATTAGCACAGCCATTATGGAAAACAGCATGGAATTTCCTCAAACAATTAGTAATAGGATGACCATAGGACTGAGGAATCCCACTAATGGGACTATATCCAAAGGAAATGAACTCAGTACATCAACAAAATGTCTATACTTCCATGTTAATTGAGTAATAGTCAAGTTATAGAATGTCTATCAACAGATGGAGATAAGAAAATTGTAGTGTATATACACAATGGAATATTATCTAGTCATAAAAAAATGCCTGCCATGTATGGTTGCCTGGATGATCGCTGACACTGGGGGACATTATGTTATAAGAAATAAGAGAGGCTCAACAGAGGAATCTAAAATGGCTGAAAGACACTTGAGGAAATGTTCAACATCCTTCGTCATCAGAGAAATGCAAATCAAAACAACTCTGAGAATCCATCTAACACCTGTAAGAATGGCCAAGATCAAAAACACTGATGACAACTTATGCTGAAGAGGTTGTGGGATAAAGGGAACACTCCTGCACTGCTGGTGGGAGTACAAACAGCCCCTTTGAATATCAGTATGGGAATTTCTCAAAAAATTAGGAAACAACCTTCCTCAAGACCCAGCAATGCCACTCTTTGGTATATATTCAAAGGAGGCTCAATCGTGCCAAAAGGACATGTGCTCAACTATGTTCATAGCAGCATTGTTTGTCATAGCCAGAACCTGAAAACAGCCTAAATGCTCTTAGACCAAAGAAATGGTTGAGTAAAATGTGGTACATTTACACAATAGAGTACTACACGGCAGAAAAAAATAATGACATATTGAAATTTGCAGACAAATGGATGGAGCTAGAAAACATCATATTGTGTGAGCTAACCCAGACCCAGAAAGACAATTATCACATGTACTCACTAATAGGTGGTTTTTAAACATAAAGCAAAGAAAGTCAGCTTACAAACCACAATCCCAGAGAACTTAGACAACAATACGGACACTAAGAGAGACATACATAGATCTAATCTACATGGGAAGTAGAAAGTAGAAAAAGACAAGATCTCCTGAGTAAATTGGGAGCATGGGGACCTTGGGGGAGAGTTGAAGGGGGGAGGGAAGAGGCAGGGAGGGGAGCAGAGAAAAATGTAGAACTCAATAAAAATCAATAAGCAAAAAAGAAATAAGACAGGCTCATAAAGTTGAGTGCTGTGTGATCTCAGTGGTGCATAGAAACTAAACATATGGGTCACATAAAAGAAAAGCATCAGTGTTGGCAGCTAAGAAGGCCAAGATAGGAAGAGAAAAGATAAGAGTAATCAAGTAAATGTTACCAAATTCAGTTAGATAGAAAAGAAGTTCTCCTGCCCCACAGCAAAATAGCAGGATTCCATTAACAATTTATTGCATATTCCAAAATAGCCAGAAAAGAGGATTTTGAGTGTTCCCAACACAAAGAAAGGATAAACGTTTGAGGCAATGGATATTCTAATTACACTAATTAGATCATTACACATTGTGTGCACGTATCGAAACATTACACTTTAGCCTCTAAATACGGACAGTTATCTTGTGTCTAGTACACATGCTTACACAAAGCAAGTCATGTAGATCATGAGGAAAGCACTTGCTGGCCCAAACCAGACCCCACCCAGGGACTATCAACAGGTGGGAGGGAAAGGGAATTAATTGAGGAGAGAGACAAAAAAGCCAGCCTGTGAGGGTGGAAGTAGAGAGTGCCAGCCAAAGCCACCACTGTCCTCTGGGCCCTCCCATTATGAAGCTCACAGCTAAAATGTAAGCTGCCTATGTCAGCCTCTAAGTGAGGTCAGCACCTTTAGTGACAGACTCCTGGACTTGATGGGAAGAAGGTTCTGCCCTGGAGAAGATAGTTAAAACACCTCCAAGGTTGCTCTTTTCCTTCCAACTAAAACTCCTTGAAGACACAAGAAACCAACTGGGCCATTTTGACTCATTGTTTTAGGCAACCTAAGAAGAATCTTGACTCATAGTACAACCAAATACCCAGCCCAGAAGGATTTGCTCAAACCTTTTTGGTTATGTGCTCTTTGACACTGAACTAAGCATGCTCAGAAATGGACACCTTAATCTGAGAATGATCAAAAAATATTACATGTAGGTGTAATATGTGTGATAGGTTTCCTAATACTGTCTCCAGGAGTTTTCTTTGTATGCCAAGAACACTGTTTGGAAAGAACCCTAATGGAACTCTTATAGGCTTCAGGTCCCGAGATTTCCTTGACTCACCCGACTTTCTTTACCTTTCCAGATCTACAGCTTGTTCACATTTTCAGACTCCACAGAACAGTTCTCAGGCTGCACTAAATGTGGGTGTGTGGCTTCTCTGTGCCTATTTCCTCAGCCACAAAATGGACAGAGGGCAGAAAAGCTCATTTCGTTGTGAAAACTGAGAGAGTTGATGTGCATGAATGTGCTTTGAACCGCAACTGATGGGCTGAGCTGCCACCCTTGGAAATACAGGTTTATTTCTTCCTCAAACCATTAGATTATTAATTCATTCAACAAACAATGACCATATGGTCCAAGACAGGTGCTGTTCTGAATGCCGGGAGTCCGGGACATAAAACTGACAAAAATTCCCAGGCTTTCTGAAGACTACTTTCTATGGATGTTGGGGAAAGGAGATAAATAAAACAATAAACTAAATAAAGTAATAAATGATATTGTTGAGCTAGAATACGAGGCAAGGAGTGGGGATGCTGTATTGTATGGTAATGAGGAAAGGCCTGACTGAGAAGGACACTTGCAGGGAGCTATAGGGAGGGCTTCCAGTCAGAGGGAGCAGGGAGGGTGAAGACTCACTTTTTTTTTTTCTGTACCCTTGCAGGTACATCACCATCTTGCTGAAATGGAGAGGGTTTCCTTCATCCCAAGGTCAGCTTATGAAATGGATGCTCCCACAGAATCAAGACACAGCAAATTAATAACAGCCCTTAGTTATCTTGGGTGTGTATGCAGAGGGAGACTGGGCTTCCATCTAGTCAAAAGTGACATCCAAGATCTGTTTCTGCCCACACATCACTGACCTCTTTCCTCTTATTCATACCAGGGAGACGGTATGAGTGAGGCCCTCGCCTGGCACCTGCTGTGTTAGGAGCAGTTATAAGATTTGCAATGTATTTGCAGTGTGCCTGAGCATCACTGGCCTGTTAGTTCAGTCTTATTCCCTCACCCTCCCAACTTTCCAAAGTCCTACCAAGGACACAAGGTCCCAGAAGAGGCTGTTGCCCTGTGACTGCTTACAGAGAATCAGTAGTGAGGGGGAGGGAAGTTCCAATTGATTATTAATGTATGTTTGTGTCCACACTCTGCTGAGAACAGTGTGACTCCAGCAGTCTCTGGCCTTCTGACTATGCATAGCACCCAGCAGAGAAGCGGGCACATAGTAGCTGCTCAATAAATGCTTGACGAATGAAGAAATGGAAACTAGTGTTCAGTACCATACGCGAAGGCACACGCAGGCCCTCTGCTGCGTTCATTCCTGCGAACTTCGCTCTGCTTCTCAGCCAGCAGGATCCAGGGACACCCACAGAGCCAGCTTGGCAGAGCCCTGACATCTCAGAAAGGAAACTCACCTCTCCTCTCCATAGCATACTCCCCCATGCCACCCGGTGTCTGTGGGTGCAACCAAGTGGCAGCCCACAGAGGGAGTCAGGGTGATTTTGCTGCAGGTTTAGCTTTGTTGGCATTTACATCAGTCACCTCTTTCTGTAATTTTAAACTCTAGCTCAGCGTTCTCAGAGAAGACATAAATTATTAAACAAAAGAAAGCAACTCTGGCTTCAGATCCAATGGTAATGAGCATCACCTAGTACAACTCAAAGTCCCTTCATGTGGCCTGTGTGGCAGCAGAAGGAGTCTAAGATTTGGCAGTGCTGCTCAGGTCCTGACTGGTGTTGACCGTGGATGCGTCTAGCACTCACCAGGACTATTGGAAACAGCTGGGGGCATGTCTCCCCATGCGTGAGGAAAGACGAGGGTGGGAGAGAAAGGAGAAGCAACCTTTTATGCCAGAAAAAAAGGGAATTTGCACTGACTGACTGACTATACATGTTCTGTGTCCAGTGTACATATATGTTGCCGTGCTAATGTCCACTTCATGAAGTAGGTGTCACTACAGAGGCTCTGCGGGTAAAGACATCAGGGCACAAAGACATTAAGTCTTGAAAGCACATGGTGGACGGACTGGAATCGGGGCCTATCCTGTGTTAGCTGTCCCCTCACCACATGAAGCCCAGCATAAAGGATGCCATTGGTTATGACAAACGGCAAAACTCAGGCATCCTGGAGCAGTGTTCTCAACGTGTCCTTTACTGAGGCTCCTGCGAAGCAGTCCCCTTAGACATGTTCTTCATTAATCACCGTGAAAGTTTAATGCCCCGTGTAATATATAATACATGTGCTTATATAGTTAGAGAAAGAGGGAGAGCGCTTGGTGAGCACACAACCAATTTCCGTTCCCATTGAGAATGTGGGAAGTAGAGTAAGACAGAGTTGTCGTTCTGTGCTCCACTCCACGGGCGCTGGAAATGGGCCCCAGACCACAGCATCTCAGACATTTCTTCCTCCTGAAGTGGAAGAGGAGCGGCTTAGTGAAACTGAGAGCTTCCGGAAGGAAGCTGAGAGAAGACGAAATAGAAAAGGTTGGATCTGCCAGGATGAAGGATCCAGCTGGAGATGGACCAGAGCCCACACACATCCCACAGAGCCCTCCCTCCACACAGGTGTCTGCAACACATGCTGCTGCAGCACAAACCCCCAGGGAGGTTGGTCCAGCGTGCCCTTCCCCAGAAACATGCCAAGTCCATGCCAGGGCAAACCGCTTCAGGGCAAGTGTGTCTTTGGTCTCTTTTTAAAAACTCACCTATTTTACAAAGAGGAAGCTGACACAAAGAAGATCACATGACCAAGGTTGTCATGACCTCACTGGAGACAAAAGAAGAAGCCAAGCATCCTGATACCCTTTCCAGAATGATGGTCCAGTTCAACCCTTGAGCATCTCAACTAAATTTAGATGCCAATCAAGATGAAGCCCAAGCCTGGTGTTCAGCTCACCAGGTGCTGCAGGTTACCTTCAGGAATCTACACACCTGTGGCAAATAAGGACAGGTGCCCAAGATACCCCCAAAGAGAGCCAGGCAGAGATTTCATCATGCAAATAAACACCAGTGCACAGGATTCCACTCCTGAAGCCCACACCCAGTCATCTGAAGTAGACAATACCCAAAGCAGCTCATTCAGAGTCTCAAAAAACAAAAAACAAACGTACCTAAGAAGCTGCAACAAGGCTTATCCCACAAGCATCAGCAGAAATGCCTCTTCTTCCAGGAAGCTCTCAACTCCCACCCCTGCTCAGTTCCAAATGAGCTCTCCTACCTCTCGAAACCTTCAAGCTTCATCAATCCTGGGGCACCATAAGGTCTTGTATGATCGCTGCTATTGAGTTCTCTTTCAGAAACCAGATCTCTTTGTTATGTACAGTATTTTATGAACTCGTACAACTTAGAGATATATTAACGTGTTCCCCTCCAATACCTAGCACTGAGCCTTGCCCACAGTACACACTTAGTAAATATTTGTTGAATGAATATTCTTATGCAAAATCTATCATGGGAAATAGAAGATTAGAACTGATCCGACCAAATAGGGTTCAAAGAAGAGAAGCTTCAAACATAGATATTTCTTCTAATTCCAAGAGCAAATCCCCCTCTTGGAATTCAGAGAGCGATAGGGGTTGTTGACACTGGAATATGGAAGAAGAAGACGTTGAATTAATCAGGTGTTAAACCGAAAATCTTTGTTTACTGAAGGGCCCCTCAGCCTGCACCAGACGTCTGTTGGGATGAAGTGCCTCGCCTTCGCAGATACGTTTCTCACAGGAGTGTGGGAGGAAGAATATGGCTAAAATCCTCCATTTTAAAAAGGTAAAAGGACAGCATCAGAAAGATATCCAGCACTTTCAGATAAAAAGGCAACTGGTCTGGCTGAAAATGGTAGAGGAAAAAAAAAAAAAAAAGCAAGAAGCTACATTGACATGACCCTTGGCTATGCAAGCAAAACTGAAAGTCCAAGCAAGGAGAGCCAGGTGTGTTAAGAAGAAAAGCCTGCCCCAGGGAGCCTAGGAAGATCTTCTTCTGTGCTTCCCTGCAAAGACCACACACTTGTAACTGAAGAGAATGTTCTTGGGCCCTGGTAACCTTCCAATAACCATTGTTGCCAACTGCTGTGCCCTTTGGTTCCCAAGCCACCTGCTTAGCATGACACCAGCCAGAAATTCCAGCTGCGCAACCCAGAATTATGGAAGTTCACACTAGCCAGGTGACTTCTGAGCCTGGAGAATGAAGCCAGCTCCAATATTTCTCTTGGGAACCACGCCAAAAAGCAGCTGCCCAAATAACGAGCTCCACATCCAGCTCCAGCAAGACTTCCCCTCTCAGTGCCAAGGGTCACCTACACTGCCAGGAAACAGACAGAAAAGAAAAAAGAAAAATTCAGACAAAAGAAGCTACGAGTATTAGTAAAGCTATATCTTTCTTCCTTGGAAATTTCAAACTTTCTGGGCTGCAGAGTCCTAGAGGTTTCTTCTGACTGAGGTTTCCTTCTCTCTGTCATTCCATAACTCTCTTGCTTTTGCAAAGCAGCTAAAATTGATCCAATAATCTCTATTCACCCAGGACTATTTGGGGCATTTGCAAGAACTGACTCATTTAATCAAGACAAAAAGAAAATTCTGTAAAGTAAGAAATGCTATCACTTCTATACTATTTAGAGAGAAACTGAGGCCCTAGGAGATTAACTCAGTCAAGATCACATGGCTCTGGAGCCCTCAGATTTATATACAACTCAGTTGTTGTTTTGTTTTGCTTGTTTTGTTTTGTGTCTCTCTATACATAGTAGTCATAGATGCAGAACAACCAAATGAAAGGTGACTCAGCATCTGCTAGGTGAAAATTAGGACTGGATGTGGGGGCAGGTGCCATCCGGAAGAGGGAGTTGGGACTGACTGCCTTTCACTCCAAGGAAGAGGTACCTAATATGGAACATGGATTGAGAAACTCCTGGGCCACAGTGCTAAGGAGGGTGTTCAGTGCAACGAGAAAGAAGATAAATATGCATGCCCGCTTGAGTGGCTTTCTTCTTGCTTGCCTGACTTCATTTCCAGATTATGTCCCTTATATCTGGTTAGCATGGTAAATTAAGCCTTTAACTTCCTGCTAGGCCCTATATTCAAAGTCTAAGGAGTAGGACATGCGCCATCTACTCTACAGTGCTCCCCTAGACTGGATAACTGATTCAGGTATCCTCAAACTTCTTACCGTCAAAGAGACCAGTCGCTAGAGGTAGACCTCGGAGAAAGGGGCCAAAGAAACCATATTTCAGTCTAGTCTTTGAGCATCTTGGAACATGAAGATGCTGTGACTCATGCATGGTGAAGCCAACTCACTTGACTATAGGGTCCATCAGGAGGGGGTACCCAGTATCCTGTGGTAAGAAAAAGTGTGCTCTTATATGCTCTTGCCCTCCTGTATTTCTGCTTCCAAACAAGGAGTGTAAATTGGGGCTGACTGGGGATCTAGTTTGTAACATTCTGGTTATATCTATGTCCACCTTAAGGATATGAGGATCAATGAACTATGGTCCTGTCATTGCTTCAAATACTTGCAATCTAGGAGAAATAGATGCGCACAGTAGGCAGACAGAGGCAGACTGTGCACTGGAGATACAGAGGAGCTCATGATAGCTTTCAGGCAAAAGAGGCTGAAAGCAGACTATAGAAAACTTTTCACATATTAGATGGCTTAGGCTTGTCTCTTAACAGATAAGTGGGCACTCAGGTTACAAGCATTTACTTCTAAAGGTTCTTCCTCATCTCTCCCTTGAACTCTGGACTAGTAAAACCCAACTGTATGGATTTGCAACACCTCTACTTGCTATAATCAAACACACACACACACACACACACACACACACACACTTCAAGCCTGATATGTCCAAATCAAACCTGATATGTCTTAGTTTTTCTCACCATATCTGCCCTCTTCCCACCTTTTGCTGCTTGAGTCAATAACCTGTCAGTCAAGTTTGACTTCTTTCAAACTCTCACATCTCACGACCAGAAGCAAATTCTAATAGCTGTCATATAAAAATACACCCGGACTCCAACCACTTGGCACTACTATTTCCATGACTACCGCCATGATCTTTTATCTACTGGATTATTGAGAGACTCTTATCTCCACGTCAAGTCCACCCCGGAGTCAGAGTGACCTTGAAAATTGTAAGCTAACACACTCAGTCACTCCTTGGCTCAACGCCTCTAAATAGTTTCTCCGCTCACTGGGAACAAAGGCCAGATTCCTTCCCTTGACCCAAGATCTGCGCTCTCCGCTGCCACCTGCTCCCCTGCTTCACCACCGGCATGCTGCCCTCTTTGCTGTGACTCTCAGGCCAAGCACATTCTGCCTCCACATTCTGCCTCCAGACACTTTATGCTTGCCGTGTTTGGTTTTGTTGTTTTCTTAGCCTGGTTAGTTTCTCTCTGTGCACCTGCATGGCTCACCCTATCACTCGACTCGCCTCCTGGTCACCAACTAAGCCTGGCCTCCTTGTGTTAGAAGAGGAGGAGGAGGAGGAAGAGAAGGAGGATGTTCTAATGAATAGCAACCCCATGCTTCTTATTATTTTTCTGACTTACTATGCCTTATTCCTTTGCTTGCTTACATATCAACTTCCTTCCTCCAGACTACGCATTCCATGACAGTGAAGGCTTAGTCTGTTTTATTCGCAGACAACTCCTAAAGGCTAGAGAAGGAACAAGCATGAAGCACGCGTTGGGCTTACTTTTTTAATGTCTAGCTCAAGTAGGTGAGTTTCTTGAGTCGGGAATCCTCACCAAAGACCACCAAAGAGGTGCTTACCATGGTTCAAGCCACCACTAAGAGAGTTCAGGTAAGACCCTGGACAGACACCATTGTGTTACTAGATGCATAAGCTAGGAGTGACAGATCACGTCTCATAGCTTCAAGTCACAGGAGCCCCAGCTTAAAAGGACCAGAACTTTAATGGGACTCCTCATCTTCATCACAAGCACAGACACAAAGACTCCAGAGACAGCTAGTTCAGTAATCCAACAATGACTGTGAGGGTCAAATTTCTTTTTTTCTCTTTCCAGTTCACACATAAAGGTAGGTTCACAGGGATCAGAGAGCAGATTTCTCCTTATGTACCATTGGCCGAGCTGGATCCCATGCCCAGGTCTGGCCAGTGCCTGGCAAGAGGGCAGAACCAGAGAGCCTTGAATCAGGCTAAACAGAATCAGGACTGGTTGTTTGTTTTGTTTTGTTTTTATGTGAAAAAGGCAAGGGGTTCTATTGCTGAATAAAAGTTCTGAAAGTTGGGGCTGGATAAATGGCCCTGGGTTAAGAGCATGTACTATTCTTCCAGAAGACCAGAACCCAGTTCCAAACATCTACATTATGTAATTCACAATCTCCCATAACTCCAGCTCCACAGGGATCCACAGAGATCTGATGTCCCCTGACCCTCTGGACAGATACATACATATACAAATAATCAAAAGTAATAAACTGGGCGTGGTGTCACATGCCTTTAATTTAGGAGGCAGAAACAGATAAATCTCTATGAACTCAAGGCCAGCCTGTTCTACATAGCCAATTCCATGCCAGCCAGGGCTATACAGTGAGATCCTGTCTCAAAAAAATAATAATAATAAAATAAAATAATAAATCTTTTTTAATACCAGGAAGTGTTACTCTTAATTGCTGGAACCTACAAATGTGATCTTAAGTGGAAAAATAAGAATTTATAGATTTTTTTTTAATGAATGACGGTGGGCTTGGATATAATTGGAGGAAACCTCGCCTAGGATGCACAAGGCCCCAGATCCACAGTACCACATGGAACCTCACTTAGTGACAGGCCTGGCAGGCTCCTGTGGGGTGGAAATAGGAAAATCAGAAGTTCAAGGTAATCCTGAGCTTCATAGTGAGTTTGAGTCCAGACTGGGCTAGCTACATGAAACCCTGTCTTGAAAATAATGAATTAGTTAGTTAATTAGTATTAATTAAAATAAATTTAGATTATGATGGGGAGATTATCTTGAATTAGCCCAATGAATCTGTGTAATAAAAAGCCCTTATGAGGGGCTTACAGGGAGAGGGAGACTTGATAGAGAAGAAAACGTTCTGGTGACCAAGCAGGAACTGGAGTGACAGTCACAAAAGCCACTGATGGTGGATGAGGCAGGGAACCAACCGACTTCTGGAACCTCTAACAAGACGCTGCCCACTGATACCTTGATTTCAGCTCTCCAAGCCAGGCTCAGACAGCAGCCTTCAGAGCTGGAAGGCAACAAACATGAGCCCTTAAGTTACAAAGTTCACAGGCATTGGTTTCAGCAGCAACCAGAAACTAACCCAGCTGCAGAGCCAACAATGCCTACCTGGCATACACCGCAGCGGAGAGCCCTGCACCCTCCAGGATTAGTAGTTTTGTTTTTCAAAATCAATATACTCATGTATGAAATTATCGGATAGTTTTGAAAAGTCCCTGCAGCCCCCATGCTGGCCAGAAAGTCTTGGCTTCTTCCACGGCACAAGGAGACACGGCCAGGCTGTTCCATTCTACTCCGTGTGTCGTCTTTTCTAACAGCTGCTTTAGGAAATACTATTTTCAGACCTGACATACAGAAATCATCTTATTTTTTTTTAAGAACATTAACTTTTCTCTTTTTCTGTCCAATGGGAGGAGGAGAAAGCGAAAACTTCATGCCCTCGAGTCAAAATAATTACCTTCAGGACTTTAAGATGGCATTCCTGCTGCTGAGGCTGGTCTGATCAAAGCCAGTCATGAATTAAGAATAAACCGTAGCTCTCTATTCACCACTTCCTTAAATAATTTTTCTGCCTCTCTTCTTGGAGGAAGAAAAATAACATTAAAGCAAAGACTGGTTTTAACCATAATGATAATGTTTCACATTTATATTCTCAAAGAGCGTTAGTATCATTAGACAGCTAATGCAGGTGACAGTCTCGCGCCAATGCAGGTCAACACTGCTATTCTCTCCTAGCAACAGGGATCCAGGTGCTTTGGGATGCAGCAGTCACTTGTGAGCTTGTCAGCCATCAGTTCCAGAGCGAAAGCTGAAAACCCAGTGGACGAGTGGAATCTCAGTTCCTTCCCACGTATGTAGAAGCAGGAGAGACCAATGTCCTGTGCAAAAAGAAAAACAAAATTTATTAACTAGTGACAGGATTCAGATGGAGTGTTCCCATTCTTTACGGGAGATAAAACCGTGACTGATAAGATGGGCTCAGAAGGACAGAACCGAATGCTGGGCTGTGTCACCGTGACAGCGAGTCCTGCAGGAATAGGGGAAGAAGAGACGTGTCTGCACAGAGCCTCGTGAGGATTTGTAGGTGGGGTGAGGTTGCTTCCTTCCAGATTTCACAGCAGCTTGGGTTCTCGTAGATTGGAGGAGCACTCTGTGGTACGCAATTGGAACGCGTGTGTGGTCTAAAGACAGACAGCAACTACATGCTCAGCAGAGCAGAACACATTAGATAGTGGTAAATCAGGCCTCTGGGCACCTCTGGTACTGTGACTGACCTGAATTTAAGACTGTCCTAGGCATTACTACAAACCTATGGCCCAGCCTGGATCCCTGCTGTCCACAAACAACACAGACAAGCTCTTGTTAGCCTTAAAGGACCTTATTTACTGAACCCAGTGAATCCATTTAAACAGTCCAGTGACTCAATTTGGGCCAACCTGTGATTTCAGTAGCGCGTTTCAGGAAGATGGATACGAGTGAATTCGGTGGTCCAGACTTTGGGATTTCAGAGACCACTGAAAAAGCCATCTGCCTCCTAAAAGCACGAGGAAGGTTTGGGAATTAACAGGATTCTAAGGAAAATGTAGTGATGGCACTTGACAAAAGAAAAGGCAAACCACTGTCTGGTGCGGGAGAATTATCTGTATTCTGTCAATCATATTTTAATAAAACGCTGATTGGCCAGGCAGGCAGTATAGGCGGGAAAGCCAGACAGGAAGTAGGGGTGGAGCAAAGAGACTGGGAGTATTCTGGAAGCAGAAGCTCTCTCTCAGCCACTCCTGCACAGACCACCGAAGAGGCAACATGTAAGCTGTCACACTGAGAAAGGTACTGAGCCCATGTGGCTAAAATAGATAAGGATAATGGGGTAATATATGTTATAAGAGCTAATAAGTAGCCTGACCAAATGGGCCAATCAGTTTATAACCTTATGGAGTCCTGTGTGTAATTTCTCTTTGGGATTTGCCGGCTGTTGGGGTACCGGGCGGGACGGAAACCCCAACAAGCCAGCCCACATGTTACAACTATCTTTTAGAAAACTGGGACCAAATAAAAACTGGGCATTCAAATAAAAAGACCCAATTTCTGATCCTCAGCTCTGCAAAAAAGTCACATGTTGTCCTTACTTCTGTTACTGCTGGTAGTGGAAACGTCACTTCGTTCTGGCACTGTCTGCAGGCCTGCACTTGTGCTCTCTGGGACACACGATTCTTACTGTCTCTACCAGCAGTTTGTGCACTAGATCCCGCCCTCCATCTTCCCTGCATTCACAGATGCAGAGAAGGCCACACAACCGACACCCCCGCTCTGCTCCTGAGGCCACACTGGCTGTTTCTGAGGAACACAGCCTCTGGGTGGCGGGGGGGGGGGGGACATTTCATCTGCCTCCCTCTTTATGCATTCATTCAGTCATTCATTCAGTCACAGTTTGAGAAGTACCTACTACATAGCAGAGATTCGATTAGAAAATGGGAAAGCAACAAGGGATTTGCAAGCAAAGCCCTACAGACTTGCAGAGTGTTAAACAAAGAACCAAGTTGCAGGGAGTCATGCGTATTACAGAGACAACAGCACTGGACAGGAAGTGAGCATAACGGGGGACTGGGGTACAGGAAGAGGGGAGCAGTGTGCACAGGCTGCGCCCACTGAAATGCTCATCTTTCATTGTACATCCCCTGGTAGCGATGCTGACAGCCGGCACATCTTGGGATAAGGCAGACAATGATCCATCCCACTGTTCTAATTCTGGAACTGCTATGCCACCTCATTAATATGGGGAAATGTGTTAAAAGGCTGCTGATAAACAGCTGCACAGAGGCAGAAATAGTGACTCCCATCACATTTGCAAGCTTTATTGGCTCTCCAACTCGGCATAAGAGGCGAAGCTTCGCCTGCATGTGTAAACGGGGTAATTTGCTGTAATGCTCCAGTTTATTGGTAGACGTTTTGCCATATCATGTCTCCCCAAGCACAGTTTAAGGACACTTCTGATTTACACAGTTCTGTAAACTGCCTCTTTCTTAGGACCGTCATGCCGACTGGCACAATTAGTCTCACATCCCAATCTCTTTATGAAACAGAAGGCTGTCTGGCTTCCACCCCTCCTACAAGCCCTAATAAGTAAATTTCTACTCAGTCAGAGGGTATTTGATTAAGAAATTAGCTATGAGTTGTGTATAAATCACGGCACGTTGGCTGAGGCAAAGGGAAAGGGTATTTCTTCTTTCACAAGGGAAACTAGACTTTGTCCTAATCCAAGACCAGACCTGGAGTTAGAAAAAAAGGTTTGAATGAAATGCTGCTGCCAGAGCAGGTATTCGGGGCTGGCGGGCACAAGCCCCCAACAATAGAAGCAAAATCCCAACTTTCCTTACCTGGGGATGGCGCTGCTCTGTGTCTCTCCAGCTCCACGAGGAAGAGTCCACGGAAGCCCAATTCCAATCCCCTCCCTTCTCCCCAGCCTCCGTCCTTTCTGACGACAGATTGATGGCCTCCTCCGGTACCTCCGGAGTGCAATCCACGACAGGGGACAGCAACATTGAACTCACAGAATTGATTTCCACTGGGTCCCTGTTTAGGCCGGGCCTGTGGAGGCGATTTTCATTGCTGACCTACTCTTGACCCCCTCCCCCTGAGGAATTATAGCCCATTGGGGAACCTTCTCTGCTAGATAAATATTAAACTGTTTTCTGTTTGGCACCAGGTGGCAGCTGCTCCCTTCCTTCTGGGTCGGGGATTATGTATTTGTGTAATTTTGATATTATGTTTGTTTTCTTGGCAGATGGCTTATTATTGGGGTTGCTTGGGAAGAGAGGAAGGTGTAACTCCAGGGGCACGTTCAGCTAAATTAGAGGCAGGTAGGGTAGAGAAGAAGGGATTTTTTTTAATAAATAGAAGGCAAAACTGTATAATTTAACTAAATGTGAAGAGCCTTGGAGCCTACAATTATCCAAACAATGCTTTGAAAGGGTGACTTGGAGACAAAATTTTCCTTGTAGACACAGTTAGGAAATTCTCCTGGTGGATACTTCTCCTGATTTCCCAATTCTGACCTCGCCCTATCTCCTAGAAGAATGGCCAAACAAGCTGTGGGCCTGTATCCTCATCTCCTGAGAATATGACACTTTCCTGGCAGCCAGGGTATGAGCTCTCAGAACTGCCAATATAGCATCAAGTTAGAGCCCTCGGTATAAAATTTGACCTAATTAAGACACTACGGGGCAAAGCATTCCGATAGCAATTACATGGGTTGTAAATGGGTAAAGTACCTTTTAAAACCAAGAAATGCTTCTGCCAGAAATAAGGGCCCTGAAGGGTCAAATGAGGAGCTGTGAGCGTAGGACATCACTTGCCTTGACCTTCAACAGGGCACTTCCATCCCCTGCCATGAGAGCTGTTGGCTGGGAACCTCAAAGCTGGCCCAGAGCTCCTGCATCCCAAGACCGCTCTCATCTCCTTCAAGGGCTGTGCCTCGGAACCTGCAACAGTCCTTTTAGCCTGTGGTCCCAACCTCTCTTACAGAGCCTTTTGTTCGTTCGTGTGTTTAGTAGGAGACTTACGTTATCTTCCAAAGATTGAGAGAAGAGCGAGAATGTTCTGACGAGGGTTGCCCCAGATCACCTCTAGGCCAGATCTAAGGTGTAGCTATTTCCGTACCAACATTCATGAGGTTCTCGTTTGGGAAAGTCATTCATTCTTGACTGTTTTGAATACTGAGCTGGTATTAGACATAGGTTCTGTGTGAAGGATTGTGTTTGTCACATTTGTCCCCGCTGCTGAGAAGTCACAATAACGGGAAAAGGGCATATCCATATAAACGCTTGAGGTAATGAGCACTGTCTCTTTTCAGCCAAACAAAAAGAGGGGTGCAGAGAATCACTCTACTGGAGGCAGTACAAACCTGGGGACAGGGGTCAGTGGTCCTGCCAGAATGTGCAGGACAGATACTCCTACCTCAAAACAAGAGGGAAAGCATGGACTTGGAGGGTGAGCTGCACCAGCTGACTCCCAAATCCTCCACTTTGTCTGTGGTCTTGGAGGAGATACTGAAGCTTTCTGTGTGCCCTTAGCTCCTCATCTACAAATGGAGGCTCCAACACTGAATTGTCTTAAGGAACCAAGATGAGTGTCTGCAGCATGTGCCTGCCCAGCTTCATTGCTAGCTGTGAAATGCTGGGCAAGTTATCTGAATTATATGCCCTGGCTTCTTCAAAATGCTCACCTCATTACATCCTTAAGAGAATTTAATGAGTAGACACATGTAAACTCTTCTAGCGGTGTCTAGCATAATATCTTAGTTACTATTATTGATGTTTTATTTTCACAAATATATCCTCAGTGATATTAAAAAAACAATCTTTGCATTTCAATTGGTGTTCTCACATTCAAAGGAAAAGGCCATTAGTTAGGAAATCAAGACTTTAATTAAGAAGATTTAGGAAAATTGATTAAGCTCTCCAGGCCATAGAGTTTTTCATCAATAAAGTTACATCCTCCAGAACCTTCCTGATAAACTCCATCCCTGACAGGTAGAGTCAGGAGCAACCATGACACATGGTCCCTGAAGCAACACACCTTGATTTGAACTTGACCAGTGAGTCTCCAGTTTGACTGTGAGTTCTATGAAAACCAGGCTTGGTTCTCACCTATGTTCTCACTAAGGTGTCATATGTAGATGCCTATTGAATAAGTAAAGACCAAGCATCTCCCTGAGATTCAATTAATTCTCTAAATCTGGAAGTCATCTCATGTTTGCTGTACCTTCCTCAGGACTCCAGAATCAGCTTCCAGAACGAAAACAGGAATGCAAGCAATTCTTTATTTTTGGGATTTAATGTCAAGTTGTAAGCTGTTGCAGTGCATTTGAAAATCAATTTGATTTGAATGATACAAGGCAAAGTATCTGGGTTCTAACTCGTATTCTGAAGTTCTATATATTATAATGATGAGTAATGCCATAATTATATTGGAGACTTAGGGGGTGGGGTTCTTGTCCAAAAAGGGAATTTGGAAAAGTACAGAAAGAGATTAGGACCATATGGCTCCTATTGTTCTCAGTTCTTGGGCAATTATTCAAATACCTAAAAAGGTAGGAATGTAATCTAGAGGCATCAAACACAAATTATTCCCACACCAGGTCAATGAGGTTTCCTTGTGATTCCAAGTCACGATTGTAGTAGAATACAAAAGCATTACAATCTGTGTATTTATTTAATTTATCTCTTAAATTCAAAACCATTTCCTAAAACTCAGACAGTGCTTAAAAAATATCTTTGATATCCAAGAAACTGGTTTCAGAAGCGTGAAAACTTAGTAAAGATTGTTGGCCAGAATTTGAATCCTTGACACAGTATCTGTTCTTTCCTATTCTGGTGAGGCTCTGCGGATGTTACTATGGAATAGATGTGGTTTCAGGATGTCCCCTAAGGGTTCATACATTAGAAGCTTAGTCCTGAGTGTGGTGAGACAGGAAGTGATGGAGTCACTAGGAGGAAGACCCGGTGGGGATTAGTTCCATCATTGTGGATGCGACCTTTAGAAGACATTGGGCTAGCTTCCATGGGGCTTGGTTAGTTCCCTCAATAAGTAAGAGTTGTTATTTAAGGTGTGGAGGCAGGACGATACTAAATTTGGATCAAGCCAGAACAACATAGCAAGTTCAAGAACAAGTGGACTAAATAATTAGATCCCATCTCATGGACAAATAAATACATGAAGTAAAATAAATTTTACTAAGAATTCTTATAAAGAGTAATGCTGGCCCCTCTTCCAGCTGCCATGCCATTTCTCAGCATGACCTCTCTCCATGTTAGATACGCTACAACCCAAAGTCATCTGCCACACAGTGACCCAAATAAAGCCCTCACCGGAAGTTAATGGGGCTACTGACCTTTTCTTTTCTTTGTGTATTACCATCTTCAGTTTATTTATTACAGCAACAGAAAGCAAACAAATACAAACATCTTCATGATAGCAGCCACTTTTGGAAGATGCTCCAGGGAGGGGCTCTCTTCTGGATGAATGTATCTTAAAAACAAAGTTTAACTATGAAGAGGGGAAATAAAAGAGGCTAGGTGGAGGCTAGACAGAAAGAGATGCATCCTGAAAGTTGCCTCAGGGGATGGTGCCCACAAATCTGCATGAACCCAGAACTCCCTGCTTGACTTCACGCCTACAGAGGAACTCTACAGCAGAACTCATGGTTTCCCTCCTCTAAATTCTGTGCAGAACAGAGGGAAATAAGAACAAATCTATGATTCCAGATAAACAAGTCTATATCAAGTTGCCAGAGTGATCTCGGCTGAGAAAAAGGCAGAATGCTTCACCGGTCATTGACCTATTCTCATTGACAATGTCACTGAACTTGATGAATATATGGAAAATTCACATCCAGAGATGATATGACTAAAAGGTCAGATTCTCCGTCAGACTTCCTGGATTCTAATCCCAGCTTCATCTTTATCAGCTGCATCAACTTGGATACAAGGCTTAACCTCTACCTCAGCTTTTGATACTTTATATCTTGTATGATATCCTCAATAAATGTTATTATATTTATTATTGGAATTCAGAGTATCTGATCACCATAGACTCCACCAAAAGACTCCAAGAATCTAGGCTAATCTTCGCGGCTGGTGAAGAAAATCCCATTTTGTAAGACTTCTTTTCACAAGCAGAAACGCAACCTGTGGCTGTTTAGCATGTGACGTAGCTCTGGCACAGGTGAGCATCTGTTTTCTGTCTTCACTTGGGTATGATTTAATTACTTCTCTCCTTATTATGACCAAAGATCTAACAAGGATCAACCTAAGGGGAGAAGGCTTATTAGGGCTTACAGTTAAAGAAAAAATATAGTCAGTCATGGTGAGGAAGGAATGGCAGCTGGAACATAAAGTAAAGGATGATACTGTGTCTGCAGTCAGGAAGCAGAGAGTAGACAGGACAATGGGCCAGGTTGGAAAACCTCAAGGCTTTGCCTGAAGTGGTTTGTAGATGAAAGTTTCTATCCTGCCCAGTCCTACAGCCATTCTATCCCAAATAAACACACAGAGGCTTATATTCATTATAAACTGTTTGGACTATTGCTCAGGTTTATTACTAACTAGCTCTTACTATTTAAATTAATCCATATTCTTATCTATATTTAGCCATGTGGCTTGGTACCTTTTCTCAGTAAGGCTTTCTCATCTTGCTTCCTCTGTGTCTGGCCAGTGACTACATCTCTGCCTTTCCTCTTCCCAGAATTTTCCTAGTCTGATTGCCCCACCTATACATCCTGCCTAGCTACTGGCCAATCAGCATTGCATTAAACCAGTACGAGTGGCAAATCTTTACAGTGTACAAGAGCATCCTCCCACAGGAGGCCACTTCCAGATCCTCCTATTAAGGTCCTGAAACCTTCTCCAAAACAGCACCATCAGCAAGGGGTCAAACATTCAAGCACATGAACCGATGGGGGACATTTCATATTCAAAACACAATGAAACCTAAATGGAAGCAATGGAGTTCCCCGTTAAGATTCTTTTTTAATTGAATAAGCACTCTCTACAATGGGCAGCAGCCAGGAAGCATCTCATGTTAAAGTAACAAGCAGTTTTCTCAGGTCAATAAAGTTGACTTAAACTGCTGTTATCTTGATCCAAAGAAATGCTATTACCTAGAGACGAGAAGGTATAGAAAGGAAGTGTAGGAAGCAGATTCTTCCACTTAATAAGATTGCAATGAAAACATTTTAACATGCTATTAATCTTCATTCGAAAGAACTTTCAGTCTCATTAAGAAGTCATTTCTGATGGACCTGAATGAGTGATGGCCAGGAAAGTAAATCGCGATTATGGGCAAGCATTGAGGGCGTACTTAGGGGCAAGCTCAGCCCAGCACCTACATCCTATTGCTATTACTTCCAGGATCGTGCTGCTACTTGGGCAGTTTCCAGCCAAAGACAAAAGGCAGGTGACATAGAGTATGACTTCCACAGCTCTCTCAGGGTGGAAGGGCTAGTAAGTTGGTGAGAACCAAATCACATCACTCTTACTCCTTTTGAAGCAAAAAGGGTGTTTGCATATTCCCTCTGGGAAGAAAACACTCTGATTTGGGTAATGTCCTTTGCTCCTCTATTCCATTATTCAGAGGAGAAGCCCTTTCCCTCCAAAATGAAGCATCTTGGAGAAATAAAACTCTAACAGGCTTTGATTCTGAACAGTTTGAAGCCTGCTTGGAGTTGGAAGGGGAGTGTCTACAGGTGACAGAGGTGTTACGCTCATTCACAACTTCAGAGCCATGAATGAGGATTAGACATAGAGCAGAATGCTGGTATGTGATAAAGACACTTAAAGGGAATTTAACGGTTTGTTCTCTTCCAAATTACTGAACATTAAGTTTAAATGTTTTCATATAAATATTAAATTATATGTATATAACTGAATTGCAAATTTGCATTTACCACCCAGTTTCACAAGGAAAATGTGGCTTTATTTTCCTTCACTGAATTATCCTCCCTCCAAGTTTCTGCTCCACTGAAGAACAGAAGAAAACACACTTGTCTCAAGCTCTTCCTTTTAAATGGTGTCTTTTGCCCATTTATTCTCTCTTAAATATAGAATTCTGTTTGTTGTCTCTCTCCTCAAATGACACTTGGTGAAAGGAAAGGTGTATGGCCCACACAGCTTCTTTGTGTCTTTCTCTGTTTCTGTCTAGATTTATTGTCTTCTGAACACCACTGGTCCCTCTGGCCTTTTTGGAAACTGCAATTATTTTCTTCTAGATTATTCCCTTTTAGAGAGAGCTCTATCTCTCATTACAGACATGGCCATCCCCAGGATCAAGCTACTATGGCCCCCAACACATTGGCCGTAGTACCAAGTCAATCTTGCAGGCCCTCCTAGGCTGTGGAAGAGGAAAGGGTGTCCAAAACCATTGTTTTCCCATTTCCACCATATCCTCCTCACTTGTAAAAGGAGGGGAGAAAATAACTGTAAAAAATAGATGTGTCTCACCACATCTAGTTTCTACCAATTATAGCTGTTAAACAACTGTGACCTTCAGCAACATGGCCACGGCTACACATTTCAAAGATGCTAAACAATGAAGAACTTGGAGTAACCCCAATTCACCAGACCCTTCCTGAACCTAACTCTCCTGATCAATGAGCAATGGATTTGTTTTAATCAAGCATACACAGACTGATGGACACATTCTGACTTTGCCACGGTGAAAACGTTCCGTCATGAATTAGCATAAGTATCATGAACCTCCTCCTTCTCTGGTGCATAAAACATCCTGTCAGTCCCTCCCAGGAAGACCTTGCATTCAGAGCTGTGTGTTCTGTTGAGGATTTAAGGAAGCTCGGTGCTTTCTTGCTTTGTTGAACACTGTAGTCATTGGTTTCCTGCAATGCCTGAGCAGAGAAGTAAGGACTTGAACATGGAGGTCTTGACCTTCTTCTTGGGTCTTCAGGGACTTCCTCTGAAGTGCTCTCTTTCTTTGGTAGGACATTCCCTGTGCTGTTACTCCCAGGGAAACTATGCCTTTGGTCGAACAAGGTGGCAGATTGGATACCGGGGAAACTGACTTTCCAACTAAGAAACATCTTGAGAAGTATTTTAAAAATACCATTCCCACCAGACACTATATCAAAAAAAAATAACACAAGAAATCTGGCAGACAAAAGTCAAAGTCCTATATTTTACTTACTAATTATGCACTAATAATTTGAAACACAAAGCTCTTAATGTGAACCGTCCACATTTCCAGGACCTTCATTCTTTTAATTCCAGCTTTTTCCCTGTAAGGCAGGTATTATTATCATTACCATAATTTTATAAATGAGAAAACTGAAACACAGGACAATGAAGCCACCTTGTCTATGGTCACAAGGTAAACTGTACATGGGTAGGGTTCAAGTCTTGACAGCTTGGTGCCTGGGATACTCACACCCAACTGCTAGCGTACTGCAGCAAGGGGCCAACATACCAAAGCTAAGAAGCAGGAGTCTTAGGAAGAGAAGAAAGCTGCACATTGTGAGGGTTTTCCAGGTACAAAAAAAAAATATGTACATGGTTTCTAATTTCATCTAAGATGGAAAAAATAAGAAACAGAATATGCCACATTCATCTGGCGAAGTGACTAGTTGGTTAGAGGAGCTTTTGTTCCTGCTTCTTAAATTGGAAAAAAATGATAGTATTAGAGTAGACCTGGAAGTTAAGAGGACCAGTCTTTGATTCTCCATTAACAAAGGGCTCTTTCTAGCTATTCACACCTGATCATACAATGGAACCATTATTAGAAAGACTTCAGGGAAGAGACCATCAATGTATTTTTTTCCCTCTGCAGAAACCAGCCAGAGACAAGCATTTGCTATAAAATTATCTGGATTTAATCGCTATCAACATCAGAACCATAGTACATTAAAGTACAAAACTTTTATGTACAATTACGCATACAAAAAATGTTCTTTGTGAGGAGCAATTTGAAGCAAATCTGACAAACAGCAAGAATCATTCCTATTTGAGGTTTGAAAGGAAAAAAATGGAAATTTCCAAGATCTCTCCCTCCTCCATCGGGCCCTCAGAACATCCAGTGACCCTCAGAACATCCATTTGCAAAGGCCTGAGGTAGGAAGGCAGGTATTAACAATATGAGACACTCATTCCTCCCCTCTTCTGGAAAGGATGACGTTTTTAGGAAACGTTTTCCATTATTTATTATACTGATGTTCCATCCATCTGCATCATTAGGTTCAGTAGTTACCATGACAATATGATGCCTACAGCAATCTAACTTGATAGCCAGATGTCAGAATGTGAAAAAATAGGACCAGCTAAGAAAGTGAGAGAAATATAATTAGTCTGAACCACATAGAAAATGTGCTCAAAACTGGGACCAGGAGGAAAATTGCTGAAATGTCATTGAAAAAGGAATCACTGAAGGGCAGCAATAATCAAATTCAATGTAAAAACTTTGCTAACAAGAGCCATAAACTGGTCTTTAAGCATTCGAAGGAAGGAGTCCAAGCTATTCTGGGATGTTGCTCCGAGTCCCTGCTGCATAGCCCGGTAGTGTCATTTTGGTTCTTGTCATAGGATCCTCAGGACCCTCATTTTCCTGAGGGTCTCAAGCTCCCACCCCAAGTGCTGCTGCCGTGACAATCAACTGAGGACATTATCCCCTGCTCCTCCATCCGATGAGATAATTCCTATCACTCTAAAGCTAAACTGAAGGCTGGACCAAGTTGAGTCTAGGGAGATCCTGTCCTTTAACTCCAGGTAGCCCTTGTTCCGTGGTTCACAGTGAGTCCCTGAATGAGGTGAGCTGGGCACTGAGAGGTGGAGAGCCATGGAAGCAAAGGTGCTCCAGGCGATGAGGTGAGGCCGGGATGGATGAGTGGTCGGTCATTCTCACAAGCCTGGAACAAATGCTCACTCTCAGCATGGTTGGGTTGGATAGCGGCGCTGGGCTAGGCGATTTGGCCGGTTCAGGTTAGTAGCTGTAGAAAGCTGGAAAAGAAGAGACACAACACTAGAGGATTGCTCTGAAAATGTCTCCACTATGGGACTAGCATGTTGAGCAAGGGTACCCACTGCAGCTGTAAAGAGCAAAGACCAAAGAATATATCTGGAGCCATCCTAGGGCACTGAGGAGCAGAGGGTATGGTTCCTCTCAAAGTTTACAGGAATCCCCTCACCCCAAGACAGGACCACACCGAAACATCAGCACTGTGTCTCTCGTGTCTCAGGATCAATTACAGATTAAGAGTGATGTTCAGAGCTGTGACATTTCTTGAGCATTTTCTAGGTACCATATTACAAACATACTATATTTGCAATAACTTCTGCTAGTTCTAATTTACTGATGTAGAAACAGAGGCTTAGGAGAGGCTCATTAATTACCCAGGAACTCACATTCGGTGTGTGGAAAAGCGGAATTGTGTGCCACCCTTCTATGACCTGACCTCTTAACCCCTTCCCATAAGGATGGTCCTTACCTGAGGGACCTGAGACGGATTGTAGAGAGGAACGGCGCCCTGCAAGGTGGGTGGAGGAGGCAGAGCACCTGGCTGGGAGTAGAACTCAGAAGAAGCACCCTGTGGATGCAAATAACAGAGAATCTGATCCATGGCTGCTTCCTGGTAGATTAGAACCTCCCACAGAAATCAGTGTTGGACAACAGAAGGCTTTCTAATAAAACTCAAGTGGCCACAACCAATGCCAGGACCTGGCATGGCCATTCAGAGACAGGATCCCTTAGACCCAAAGAAAGTAGGAAGAAAAAAGTCACAATAAATTACATCAGAACATTAAAATCACTATTAAACTCTTCAAAAGGCCTCAGATAGTACAAGGGTACTCCAACCAGGCTTCAAGAAATAGAAACATTTTCCTAGGAATAGTCATGAAATCCCTAGCTATATAGACAATTCGTACAGAATTTATGATAGGCCCGGCCAAGTGCACATGAGTGAGCTCCACTTCCCACTCATGTGCCAGAAGAAGCAGTCAGTCCCTGAACTCCATTTAAGCTGTACAGACTGAAGTGTGAGCCTCCAAAACTGCACATGATAAAGTCCCAGTTTCTCAGCATGAGACAGAATCCTTAAAGAAGCTGCACAGGTGCCCCACCCAACAAGCGTGGTGTCCTTACAAAAGGAGGAAAGTTAACACAGACATATACAGAGCAAAGATCCAGTGAAGACATGGGGAGAGCAGCCAGCTGCAAAACAAAGAGAAAGCCTCAGAAGAAATCAGATCAGCCAGCAGCGCCTTGGCCATGCACTTCTGCATGCCCTAGATTTGTGAGAACCTGCCCTGCCATTGTCTAGACCCTCCAGGCTGAGGTACTACATAGGCAGCTGGAGCAAAGTCTTTCAGAAGTTGTCTCCATATCCTGAGATATATGCTCCTCAGGCTGCTGAAGACATTCAATCCTCACACACACAGGGGTCTTCTGGACTCCTAGGCCCCAGTTCGTAGCCTGCTCACCTGTGTCCCTGAGAAACCTCCAATCCCAGTGACCTCAGCTCTCCCACTGCTGTCCAAAGATCCAAGTGGATTGCTCCCACCTAGAAGGCAAGGAATCAGAGCTGTCTCACATGCTCAAAACTGAGGAGTTCCCACACCCAAGAGAGTAGAGCCAGTCTAGGAGCACCAAAAGCACCAGAAATGACCCAAAAGACAAAACTGGTGGTACCTATGCCTCTGGAGAAGGTGCTGGCATCTGAAAGCGATGGGGACTCAAGTGGAGGTGTTGGTGAGAGACCCAGGCCGGTATGGTGAGGAGGTGATGTGCTGGGAGACTCCTGCTTGGTGGGAAAGAGGCGGGATGACATCAGTGCTCAGCAAATTCATGCCAACCTACATGTGTTCTGGCATCCACAGTGGTGATCTCCACGTAGGCAACTCCCCACCAACACCATTTCTTTCTGTGAAGCTTCTAAGAATGTGGGCCAGCTTCCTGTTGCTGAGCCTCTGAAGTAAAAGTTCTCCATCTTAATTTTCTAATATTTCTGTCCTCTTCCCCCTCCTCCCCTCTCTCACTCTCGTGTGTGTGTGTGTGTGTATGTGTGTGTGTGTGCACGTGTGTGCGCGCTCGTGGGTGTGTTGTTTTTGTGAAATAAGGTCAAACTATGTAGCCCAAGCTGTCCTAGAACTCAAAGCAATACTCCTGCCTCAGCATCCCAAAAGTTTTGATTACAGGCATGAGCCACTATGTCTGACTTCCAAGGTATGTCTCACTCTGCTTTTTGCCTTTAAAAACAGATTTATTTCCTGTGGTCTCCTTTCTTTCAGCCCAAGTCAGAGTGTGATGCCAGAGCTATGATGTGTTTGGGTTTCCTCTGGGTCTACAGGGAGGGGTTGCCAGCCCATCTGTGGAGGTTACCTCTGAGTCAGAGCTGCCCGAGGAGTCCTCATCTCCAGAGGGGGAAGCACTGTTGGCAGGCTTTGATCGAAACCAACTGAACCAGCCAAATCCAGAGCTCTGAAGGGCAAGGGGAATTGTTAAGGCCACTGAACTTTTTTCTCTCACCAACTGTGAGAGCTGTCCAGCCGGGCATGCGTGTTGGGGGGAGGGGTGGCTTTGGACTCTGATCCACTGTTTGAAACAGGGATGAAGCTGGGGAATACAGAAAAGAACAAGTCTTCCACCTTTGTAGCCGCTTTTCCATCCCCTGGCTTTCCTCTCTGTGAAGTATCTTGGTGAGATGGTTCGTCTGCCCCATCCGAAGATCCCCCCTCATCTTCCTTGGCTGAAACTGTGGAATCCTCAGAAAACCTTCGAGCCCTGGGAGCTGGTGGTGCCTGAGATAAAATGAAACAACGGAGATTCACAAGGAGTTTAACAGACGGCAGAGCACATGTCCATATGACCTCTCACTCCGAACCCAAGGCTAGCCTCGGGAGATCCCTTCCTGCTGGGGAGGGAGGCAGTCTTCCCCATGAAAATGCCTGAACACAGGTGAAAAGACAAGCCCAGACCCGCCCAGTCTTTATTTCCTCCCTAACACTGCGGGTTTGTCTGTCATATAACCTGTCCAGGTCAGAGTCTCCAGAACTGGAAGCTACTGCTGGGGATAAAAAGGTTCTGGGGGCGCCTCTGAGAGACCCTCACACTCCAAAGCCAGAAAAGTTAGCAGCCAGTGCATCTAACCTCAGAGCTTATTTCCTAACAGGCTCTCCCAAGAATAACTGAACATATACACCAGAAGGGAGCCAAAAACACCCACGCCCCACTTCCTACTAACTTCCCCTTAGCCTGGTAAAATATGCATAGCCAATAAAGTTCACTTTAACCATGTCTAACGCAGTGGCATTAAGTATATGCACAGTGATGTCAGATATCAGCAGAAATGCCTAGCATTTCTCCTCATCCCATCAGAAACACTACCTCCCTAGCCCCATCCTCATACCCCAGCCACCTCTGCCCCATTCTAGCCTGTCTCGTTGGGTTTGCCTATACTAGGTATCTCATATGAGTGTAATAATGCAACATATTGCTCTTTATATTGTATTTTCATTTTATATTCTCAATAGAGCATAATTAATAAAAAACTATGCAAAATACTATAACAAAAATATAGGAAGGGCTACATTTTTTTATTTGTATGGTTATAATGTCTTCAGTGTATCAGACACTGTTCTCAGTGCTTTCCATATCACGATCCACTGAATCCTTTCCACAGCACCGTGAGAAGTGCGCTATTATTATCATTTAGTTTCAAATATGAGAAAACCAGCAAGCAGCCATGCCCGACGACACACAGTTGGTAAAACACAGAGAGGGAACTCTAACCTGCCTTTCCTCCTAAGAATCTCTTCCAATTCAGTAAGTCAAGACAGAGACAAGAGCCTATATCCTAGGTTGGCCACAGTCTGTGCTGTGTAAGAGTAAAAGAAAGGAGGCAGGGAATGGAAAAGCACAGCAGAAAAGGAGGGGCTGGAGGGGAAACAGCAGAGAAGAAAAGGCCTGTTTCTAGGTCCCCTCCCTTGCGCACTCCACAGTCTAGCAGGGATCTTCCTTCACGAATCCAAGTGTGTCCATGCAGGGATACTCGCTCCCCAGTCACCTGACTCGTTTCCATGCTGTCCTCTGATCTCTGCTCAAACACTTCCTGGGAGACATGGCCCTGATCTCTCCTCGCCACCCACTGCATGGTGCTGTTCCTCTCTAGTTCCCTCCATCAGATTGGCTCTATCTGTCCACTGATGCATGCCCAGCCCCACCACAGTGCCTGGCATGCTGTTAGAGTCTGGCAGACACTTGCAAAAGAATGGAATACTTTCACACAATGGATCTTGTCATACTATTTCTGAAAATAAACTTGTGAATGATAGAAAAAATCTTAAATGGTGTTAAATAACAAGTAGAAAAAATACACCTGTTTTAACTATTGAAAAGCATGTACATATATATTTATTAATATACATATATGTACATATATGCACATACATGGGGAAAAAACTAATGGGAGAGCCAAAACATTTACTATGAAATTCTGAGTAGTATTTACTTGATTCTTCATTTTAATTTTTCTATAACAATAGTATACTACTTTTTCTGCAAAAGGAAAATATAATTTTTTAAAAGATCCATAGCCCTGGGGCTGAGAGATTGCTCAGTGGTTAAGAGCACTGTCTGGTCTTCCAAAGACCTGGGTTCAATTCCCAGTGCCCACATGGTGGCTCATAATCATCCATAACTCCAGTTTCAGGAGATCTGGTTCTTTCTTCTGGCCCCTGAGGGTACCAGGCACACACATGGTACACAGACATACATGCAGGCAAAACATACATACACATAAAAAATAAATAAATCTAAATTTAAAAAAAGCAAAAGATCTATAGCCCATTGCTACTTAAAAAAACTATGTGATGTAATCGTTTAAAGCTGCAGAATATCTTGTTTGGCATCAGAGCTGAGTGCTGTGCAGTCTGTCGGCAATAGGTAGAAAGAAGAATTGGGCAGAAGAGACATCAGGTACTCTCAGTCCTAACATAGAGATCTGACAGAAACCAAGGTGAATGTCAAAACAAACACCAGTGCTGCTCCTCAACATGGAAGAAGAGGGTGCGGAAGAACAGAGAGCCACCTCTCAGCCGTCTCTACTGCTCTGTGCTGCTCTGTCCCCAGAGACACAGGCTGGGCGGTGGGCGGGACTGAGCATCTCACGAACACAGCCTCCTTTCCAACTCTCGGGGTTTCAGATGAAAAGAAACAAGGAACGATTTGCACAAGGTAGAAGAAAGCATTCCCAATGCCTGAGGGGAGCCTGGGTGTGGCTGAGAAACCAGGGGCCAATAGCAAACGGCAGATGCCTTGGAGTAGTTACCGGTAGTTCTCCTACTGTCTACTCACCTGAGGACTGGAAACAACTTCTAGACCATCGGGATCTTGTAGGGGCTCTTGAGGGGCTGTGTTCTCCCCTAAAGCACCAGAGAAAAACAAAGAGCCTCAATTTGTGCTCTTCCTACCCATCTTGAATAAAGGAAACGGGGACCCAGTGGCTTAAGTGGTAAGAGTTTATACCACGAGCAGGTCACCGCAAATGCAAAATCTACTTGCTCGGCTCCACTCAATTCAGGCCACCTCGTGACACACTGGTCAACCCAACTCTCCCTGCTAAACACCAAGATTGTTCCATAGGTATGTAAGAAGTCACAGCAGCATAGAGCTAGATCTCAGGGGCTGTTCCCTACCCTCCTTCCATGCGGATCTCTATCTCGGCTAAGGCTTTATGTTAAGGGGCTGTGGTCTAATCTTCCTTTGTGGTACCCAGAAATTCCCTCGCATCCCTCAGTGCCTTTCCCCCACGTGTAGGCTCCTTCTCCCCAAGGCCTTCAGGCCTGAAGAAATGTCGAACCAGACTAGGAATACAGTCCCAGTCACAGGTTCTGTCAATAAGCTCCTGGGTCAAAGATGATGCCACAAAGAAGCCCCATGACCACTATCCATGAGACATGGGGCATTTTCGTCACTGCTTTGTAACCTTGGTATGTCAAACTACATATTCCAAGGAAAAGACAGAATAGTGATGTCTGTCCTGCTCTGCTTTTTCCCGTATTGAGGTGTGTGGGCTAGAAGAGAACACACTCCTTCAGGCTAGCCAGAGCAGAGCAAAAGTGTATTCCCCATGTGCCTTTGTTAGTTCCAAGCCCCCTTCCTCCAGTCGGTCCCCCATGCCTCCCTCACTTGCCTCTTTACCACCAAGACTTCCACCCTCCCCCTGGCTGGCAGGTCTTACCAAGGGAAGGATGTGTCCGCGGCATTTCCTCCCCAGCCCTTGCTCCAGGAGCCCCTGTCACCGCCACACTGTGGTTGCTGCCATCGCCACTGGTCACTGACATGTGGGTTGCAGGAACCGAATAAAGAGGCACCGGGGTCCCCATGTGCCCCAAATCTTCTCTCTCTGAGTAGGGATCTCGCTGTGGGGGCAAAGGCTGCTGAGGGATGGGCTGGGTCAGGCCAGTCTGCTCAGGCGTCGGCCACGGGGCTGAGCTGTACCCAGGGTCTCCCGCGTAGCTTTGATATCCTGGAAGATCCTGGTAGGAATTGTCTAAGGAAGATGACGTGGCAGTTACAGACAAATCATTCTCAGCCATTCCTGCTCTTGCCCTCTCCACAAAGCAATCACACAGACTGGCTGCTCCGTGCGGCTTCCTAACAGCAGCAAACAAAGCACTGGCAAACAGTAACTCCCTCCCTGCTGCCTTCAGAATGGTGCCCTCCACTCTGGGATGATCTCAGGGCCTTTCTCCTATGGGTTGAGAGGCCAGAATTGGCATCCGACTGAACTCTACACCTTTTAGTATTTGGGTGTTTACACATTCTACTTTAAGCAGGCCTCATTAGACTTTAAAAGCTCACAGTTGAAAGAAAATTGAATGACATTCTAGAAATGATAACTTTAGTTGTAAAGAATTGGGGTCTATTTGCCCTGGAAGGGGCCTTGCTGGTCTGATCAATCAAGGTGTGGGTGTGAGAAATGCTTGGCCCGAGGGTACAGGGATGTTGTGGAGTGCCAGCCTTTATGTTCCAGGGCTGGAAGAACGCCATCATGTAGAAACACCCAGACAGGCTCTCAAAAAGACAGGAAACAGAAGCCAAAACCTCCCCTTACATTCTGCCCATCCAGCAAGCAAGAGAAGGCAAGAGACAAAGGGGAATGACTTCAGGGAAATGTATGGAGTTAATTTGGAATTTAACTCCTACTGACTGGACACTTAGAGGCATGCTGGGGGAGGAATAAGGAGGTTAAGAAAACACTTTGAAACTTATATGGCTGATTGAAAGCTCAAAATCTTCATTCTTCCAATGTCTAGAACACTAATATAAAATACTAATAATGTATACTCTCTGGACTCAAGAAAGATATCTAACTGGGAGCAAGGTATTCACACAAGTGAAGCAATTAGCTAGCAATAAAAAACATGGAATAGTCAAGTATTTGAAAACCCAGCCTACAAAGTAAAAAACCTTCATGCTACAGGAATTCGGATGTGTCCAGGTGTGTAAGCCCAGCAAGGGCCAGTCAGAAAAGGCAGTCTGGATCAATGGGCCTAATTCCCAGACAAAGAAGACATGAAGGAACGGGACGTGTGGGTGTGGCTGAAAGTATTTTAGTCACATTATAGCAGTCAGAGCTTTGCGCACAGTACCTGTTGTTCCTCTAGCTCCATAAATATGTGAATGAGTAGAATTGAGGTCTCCAAGGTCTCCTGCTTTACTTTGCTGTTTGAAATAAAGTGAAAATCCTTTTTTAAACAATATAAAGAAAATCAGGGCAGAAGACAAGGTAATGGGGAAACTTAGTTAATAAGAAATGTCCCGAGGGAATAGCCATGGCCAGACAAGGAAACGCCACTGAGATGCCCAGGGCCCAGAGTCATGCAGATGAGACACTGTTTCTTAGGTCTCCGTGCTCAGCTCAGAGCAGGCCAGGATAGCTACAGCCAGTGTCAGCATCCTCCCCAGAGTGAGGGGCCAAAGCAAGGAACTAAACTGTGGGCCTCAGAATTCGCTACCCAGGGAAGGTGAAAGGGCAGTGTACATTTAAAAACCCACTTTGTCCTGTCTTCAGAGCAGAGTGGAAGAAAGGAAATGGGGAGGCCCTGCTCCAATTACTCTTCTGATTATGGCCAGCAGCTTTTGCAATTGTCAGAACAAAAAGGAAAGGCCCGGAAGTCTTTTAAGCAATTGCCCTACATTACATGAAAGTGACACAGGTCCACTGTGATCCATTGTTCCTAACGGAGATGGGGAAGCTTTGATGGCTGTGAAGAGACAGAGTGGCAAGAGTGGCTGGGAAGAGCGCCCCCCTGTGGCACTAGGCAAACAAAGGAAAATGCAGTGAACAGAAACCTCTGAATTCCAACATTGGGGACATTGACCTTGCCTCAGAAGTGATAGGAGATGCCCAGGGCTGGGAACTGGGCCCTCTGTGTCCAGTCTATGTGACCCCGCACCACCCTGCTCACCTCCCGTTCCTTCTGCCGCCTCCGCAGTTGTACTAGCCAGTCTGGGTCCAGCTCCCTGTCCCCAGCGCGTCTTTCTAAAACCAGAGGGTCTGACAGCTTCAGTTTCTCTGCAAGCTGAGCCGAGTTTCCAGGTGGGCCAGGGGGTAGAAAGTGAGAGAGGACGAGAAGAGAGAGAAATGGGGCACCAGGGAAGACACCAGGGGAAAGAGGCAATAAGAAGGAGGGAGATGGAGTCGTAATTCACTCGCACATCACATTATAAAGAATAATCGAGAAATAACAAATTCAGCCGATCTCCTCCCAAAATTGCAGCATAAATAAATAAGCAACCCATTTTGGCATTATTTCCCCCAAATATGAGAGTTAAAAAATAGTTCCTCAGCTTTGTGCTCTACAAAGCTGTCTTCTCCGCAAGAAACCTCTAGAATGGGAATGTGGGAAACATGGGCATCTTGTTCATGCTAATTCTGGTTCTGGCCTGGGCAGGAAGGAGCTCCGATCTACATCGCTAACAACCTGATGCTGCTTTCTGATTCGAGGCATCATCATGCTCTGTATCTGGACCATCAATCCTCCAGCTGAAATGTCAGCACATGGGGGGGAAGGGGACCTCTGCGGCACAGACTTTATTGGTTACAGAATCTCACACGTGGGCCTCGTGTAAAGCAACATGCAAATTGAAGCGCACAGCGCCTTCTACTCTCTGGCTAATGGAGTTTTTCTTCAGTTAATTGGAACAACTATTTGCCTGATTGTTGTTTTCTTCCCAAGGAACTAAGGGCTGGTATGTTTTTATTTTCTTTCTTTTTTTTTATGTGTCCCACACGTGATAAAATATTCTATGCATTTAAAAGTATTTTAATAAGGATCATTTCCTGTTTTAATCACTGAAATCTACTTTCGAAGGCCTGCTTTGGTAATCAGGACAGCCCACCACAGCTAGCAGTTTAACTGTACCAGGAAAGCAGAGGCATGGAACTTCTCAAGCGAAACAATGCCCGCTTTCCGGTTCCCCAGCCCGACCGCCCCCTGTCCGGCCAGTTGTTCTTTGTGCAGGCAGGCTTCTGCTTATCACATCGGGGCATGCATACATGGTCAAAGACAGCTGTGGTCTCCAATTTCGCAGCTTGTTCAAAGAAGATGAAACGTGGAGTCTAAGCCTCTCTGCAATGGCTTCCCTGAACGCTGAAGATAAAACACCCACAGAGACCCCTTTGAGAAGCTCACCTTGATGAGCTGTGCTAATAGCACAGGGTGACTGCTCCCTCCCTGGCTCAGGACAGCCTCACCAATGGCTTCACAGTAATGCAGGGCCTGGGATGCCAGGCCATAATCTGCCAGACGGGAAGCATAAAGGAGCTTATACACCTGCAAAGAGAAACCGGGCCAGTGATGAGTCCATCCAGGCAGGAGAGGGGGAGAGAAATGGAGATAAGACTTCTTGGAAGTCAGCTGACTGCCAGCTTCCGCTCACTCTGGCATCCAAATAGCAAGGGCCCTGTGCCATTTGGGGCAATTTATCTGTATATGGGCACAACTCCAAATCCAGCCTACATACAGTTCCTGCATTATGGAGAAAAGGAATGGGGGGGTCACATCAACGCATCTTCCCATGCTCCATTGGACAGGCAGCCCTTTTATCTAACAGTACACATCACAGGGAGCCTGGGCACATGAAGTACCGTCCCAGGCACAAGGGTCCACATGAAGATACAAAATGAGACCCTCTGCAAAGGGCGTTGAGTCCAGACGGAAGCGCAGAGGAAATGCAGGAGTGGGCAGGGGCCTTCAGAGAAGACGCTATAGGGCGAGATCAAATATGATGCTTCTGGTGTAAACAAAACCGATCCAATCCAAGCCCATACTAGGTGTGGGACATTTGGGCTAGTTCCCTTCCTTTTCTGTGACTCAGTTCCCCCATTATGGCATGAACAATACCACCTATTTCTTTGAAAGCTATAAAGATAAAATGAGGTGATTCACACAAAGTACTTAGAACAGATGGTGTGCACAAATGAGCTGGGAACATACCAAACCCTCTGAGCCTCAATTACCTCTTTTGCAAAAGGGGAAACCCCATAGGATTAGAAATAATATTCAAGACGCAAAGTATACAATGCTGAGTATGGGAAACAGTCAATAAAAATAGCTATGTTATGATTCTCAGCCCAGAGCAGTGCCAACAGAGTTTGTGGGTAGGATAAATGAAGAAGAAAGAGAAAAGAAACCAAAGTGCCTGTGCAGAAGCCATGTAGAAGAGCAGTTAGTCCTGTGAAAACTCTCAAAGAAGAGAAATTAAATGGGCTATTTATTTACAATACAGTGATTCATTCCAAGGTTGCATGTTTTGTACTGTTATGTGTTGCTATTATAGCTATGTTCATTCTCAACAGCAGGCACTGAAGGACATCCAATCATTAGAAAAGGTCTCTGATGTTGCAAGATATTTCGTTACACTGTGTAAAGATGTGTCGCTGTGACTGGTTTAATAAAAAGCTAAATGACCAATAGCTAGGCAGGGAGACTACATAGGACTTCCAAGCGAAGAGAGGAACTGGGACGAATCTAGGCACCCAGAGGAAGACACCAGGGGTCGCAGATAAGTCAGAGATAAAGAATGAAAGAAATATAAAAAGTCACACGGTAGGATGTAAATTTGAAATTATGGTTTAATTTAAAATATATGAGCTAGTTGGAAATAAGTCTAAGCTATAGGCTGAGTTTTCATAATTAATAAGGTCTTTATATTATTATTCGGGAGCTGGCTGGTGGGACAGAGAAAGACTTAATACATATAGTACCCAACATGGGTATATATTTCCCCATAGGACCTGAGAAAGTTTAAAAAGCAAAGTTCCAAACACACAAACATGGAGCCAGACATGGCTTGCTAGTCTCCCAGTCTCTCAGGCAGGCCACAGAACACACAGATGTGGCTCCCGGCTGCTGCCTGCAGGCTGCAGCACCATGCACTAAGCTGAACCCATGCAGGGCTGACATGCAGTTTAAGATTTATCTCACATGGTCAGAAAACACTGCAGGCACTTAGTAAAGCCAGTCCAGACACAGAAAACCTCTAAAAAGGTACGTTTTAAAATGTGCTTAGATTCTAAAGAAAGAAATGAAAATGTGTATAGGCATTAAAAAATAAATAGTTTAAAAAGTCAAATAAAGTCTTTAAAGAAAAAAATAAAGTAATATAGAAAGAATAAGCCACATAAAATGGGAAATACATAGCATGTCTGGATCCTGTATGTTGCTTTATTGACTTTGAAATTTTTTTAAATGCTAATGAACAAAGAAAAACAGTATCTGCTGAGAGAGATTGGATTATGAAAACTGCTAAATTAAACCAACCAATAAATATATTTTAAGAATGCCTTAACTTCAAAATGAAAGTCAAAAAATATATTGTACTGAGGGAAGAAGTTTTGCTTTTGTTTCTACAGGAAACAAGAAGTTATGGCTTTCTTCAAAATTAATGAAGATCAGATTTGATTGGGGGAGACCTCCTAAAAATCTAAGCTACAGACATAAAAAAGAAACCAAGACAGATTACAGGATAGGTGATGTATATGCTGGTCCCTCTGCTATGGGAACAGCTCTGAGACTGGGTGAGACATGATAAATCTTGTTGGCTACAGAGTCTTCATGACTCATTATCACACGCCATCCTTTCAAATGGCATGGACAGAGGTTTGGTTATACAGCCCAAACAAACTTATACAGTTGGCAGATATCTTTTACCTTCTTAAGCATAAAACAAAAAATCATCTCTGTATGGCTTGTGTATAACACACAGTCCATACTTATGTTAATGCAAATATGTATATTACCTTTGAAATTTTTCAGAACAAGGGTATTAGACACCAATGAAAATGGGTGGCCCGGGTGATCCAGCCTTTCATAGTGCCTCTGTTGCAGTTTCCTCAGAGTTCTGCAATCACAACAACTTCAAAGCTGCTAGCTGAGATGGTCCAGCCTCATAAACTATTCTAGCCAGGACTTCAGATAAGCCTTCCACTTTCCCATCATATAGAGATTAGACAACAATGTTATAGCTAGTTTTCTTAGGACTTCACCATTATCTCAATTTTCTCAGGGTCGCCTGGAGATGCTGTTGGCCCCCAGAAAACAGGTAACAGTCTCGAGGACACAATGTCCACATTCCCAAGAAGTGGGGTGAGTGGTTTTGGGTCATTGTGGGTTATAGGTATTTGTCACTGGTTAGGGGGATTGGTTACAAGTTGCTATTGGTCATGATTGGGAGAAAAGCTGAACAAAGGAGATTAGATTCAGGAATCTCTTTCTGAAGAGTAAAAGGGGGATACAGTATAAAAATGATGGGATAAAAGGGTGAATTGTTGAGCCTACTTTTGAACAACTACTCATCTCAAATATTTTCTGTTGGTATGGATTTTTGTATGTTGACACAAATTTAAGGCTATTTTTGCTATACTGTATATATGTTTCTACTCTTGTTTAAGGTATTATATCTATACAGCTCATTTAAAGATGTAATGTAAAGTTTTAGTTCTTGAAAGCTATTTAGAATAATAGATAAAAACAGGTTGGTAGTTAGTCTTCTATAACAGTCAAACTTATAGTTATGCTATGCATGTTTTCAGGGTCAAAGAGATATATTTTAAATAGATAAGTGGTCTTCAAATACTTCAAAAAAACCTACAGAATATGTCATTTAAAATGTTTTGATAATAAGGCTTTTCATGACAGTGAGACATATCTAATCTCCATATGGAGTTTTCTTTCATTGTGTGTGTGGCAAAACTAGTCATTTGGTCAAGAAATTACCCTTGCCTCAACTGCCAACAGTATACTGTACAAATTAGACAAGCAGGACACAAAGGAAAAAGACTGAACTTTGCCAAGACAAGGTGGGACAGTTCTTCAAAATTGCTGCTTCATAGAAAAGTATGTAAGATATTCCAGGCCTGTAGACCAAATACAGATGCCCCAACAGTACAGGGAAAACTTAGGTGACTGTCAAAGCAGCCAGATGATTCTGTCATTTCTATAGTTTTGTAAGTTGCTTTCTCTGCACTTCCTGTTTAGTCAGGTAATATTATCTCTTTCCTGGGTCTCTGATGGAGTTGAAGATGAGATACTTATAGTTACAGTTTTCCTTGTTACCAAAATTCAGGAAAAAAACTTGCATAAGAGATGTAAAGTTTATAAGGTGGAGAAACATAAAAGTTTAAATTATTTATCTAAGAAAATGTTTTTAGGTCTAAAACTATAGTTTTGGGTTGCTAATACAAGTAATGATAAAAAGTGGTTTAAGTATAAAACTTTGAACTTGAAAGATAGGACAAATGATAGAGAATTTTCTCTAAAGTTGCCAAATACAAATGGGCTGGACATTGTAAATGTAATTGCTACCTAATAATTGTTCTTATTAAATATAGTTTTATTGTGCTAGAGTTAAAACCTTTCTTTTTATTTAGACAAAAAAAGAAAATGTTGCAAGATATTTGATTACACTGTGTAAAGATGTGTCACTGTGGTTGGTTTAATAAAAAGCCAAATGGCCAATAGCTAAGCAGGGAGAGTAGGTGGGACTTCCAGGCAAAGAGAGGAACTGCAGATAAATGTAGGCACACAGAGGAAAATGCCAGGAGTCACATAACAAATCAGAGGTGCAGACGGAAATAAAGGTAAAAAGTCACATAGTAGAACATAGATTTAAAACTATGGATTAATTTAAAATATAAGAGCTAGTTGGGAATAAGTCTAAGTTATAGACCAAGCTTTCATAATTAATAAGAAGTTTCCGCATCTTTATTTGGGAGCTGACTGATGGGACAGAGAAAGACTAGTTACACTCAGGCCTGAAGAGGATGCTCAAGGCAGAGAAGAAAGGTATCTACCCATAAAAAGGAAAGAAAACAAAGAGTAGTGTCTAGTAAATGTGAGCTGAGAGCCTTGGAGCCAGGGCTGTGCCTAGAATAGTCCTGTCCCAAGCACAGAAACAAACTACCTCAGTTTTAGGCCAGTTTACAGCACAGGCTCTAGGAAAGCTTACACTCCACACCAGCAAGAAAGATGAGAAAAGGCTACTAGGTGCCAGGTCTCAAACTCATGGGAGATCAGACTGGGGGCAGAAGCAATGCCAGCAGCAGTCACTATGGACAAAAGAAAACAACGAGACGTCAAATGCAGGCTGAGACGAGAGAACAGAACTTGGCAGTGTGCTTGCCACTTGCTCAGCTTAAGCCCTAAGAGGGAGGAGATAGTTGACCCAGGACAGAGCAGGAGGGGGCTCCCAAGGAAAGAGGCCTGGTGAGGAGGGGAGAAGCTGAGCAGCCAGTTGAAGAGGAGAGAGAGGACGTGCTGGACAAGAAGAACCCAAGGCAGCAGGAGCAGAGCAAGGCAGAGGCAGAACTGCAGCAAGATTTCCATGTGTCCAGAGTGAAGCAAAAAACCTCCAGCAGAGACCACCAAAGGGTTTTACTTTAATTTTGTAAAATTCAACCTTCCAGGGACATGGGGAGGGATCCTAAGTCTTCCCACACTGAGGAAAAATGACTTGGCCGGAGGTACCAGATGCCAAACAGCAAAGCTGAAAACCTGGCTGCCCAGAACTAAGCTGACGGTCCCTTCCGGGTTCAGTTACCTGGAAAGAAGGGATGAAGGACTTGGGGCGGCCCAGCATCTGGCAGTACTCGAAGATTTCTGTCCTCTGGATAGCCTCGGTTGTTGCAAACTTCAAAAACTCTTGACTAGAACCAGGAAATAACAATTACAAAGGTAAGATGGGGTGCTGCTCACAAGCATCTCCAAGAGAAGAAAAAGACTGGGGACCCAAGGCGGATACACTTCCTCCTTGCCCTTCATCCCCTTAGGTTTGGGGAAACAATGAAATGAGCGCTGTACCAGCTGTTCCTAAAGAACCTGCCCGTGGGAAGGAGGTCCTGCGGCTTCCTTAGTAGCAGGTGGGACACTGCAATTCTCCCACCTTGACATACTGAAACCTAGCCTTCGGCCCGGGGCCTGGCACACCCCAGGAAAGGCAGATCAGCCCAAGCGCACCAGAGCAGAAGAGAAAGCCGCAGAGTTCAGGAGCCCCACAGACAGTCTGGTAGAGACTGAGCAGGACACCTGAGCCAGAAGAAAATGGCGGGTCTTGCACAGGAAGGCGATTCGGCCAATGAGAGTGAAAACAATGGTGACTGTGACGAGGGGCAACAAAAGTCTCGGTATAAATAATCCTCAGATTCCCTCCGTAGCTTGCCAGCTGCCACCAGAAATATTTCCAGAAGCTAACATATTTCCAGAAACTTCCCCAGGATTCATAGACAACAAAGAGGAGACATATTAACCCAGGTACCTCTACAGTCTTATTTGGCCCCGACATGAGAAGCTGACTATGCTGTCTGAGCCCAGACTCTCAAGAGAAGGGTCTATGAAGTGGGCACATTACCACAGTGGTAGAGGACACCAGCTATGAGTTCATCTGCTGCAGTCTGTCTGAACCCCGTGGTACCCTAGATGCCACCTTAGAGGAGGCTTTCAGTCTGTCTGTTCCCTGCTTTCCCTCCTTTATTTACCTTGTTGTTTTTTTTTTAAATATAAGGTAAATCTGTAACAAAAGAAACCGTGCAAAGGAACTGATGGTGCCACATCTCAGAAATGTTTTCTTATTCTCTGTTCAGACAGGTCGGTAGCCCCGCTGGCTGGCTAGCCTCCAACTCACTGTGTAGCCCAGGCTAGAACTGATCTTGCTATAATCCTCCTGTCTATACCTCTTGACTACTGGAATTCCAGGACCATAATACCATGACTGCTCAGAAATCCTAACTATCGAGAGAAGTGATAGAAAGATCCAGAACAGTGAGGGCCACCAGGACAAGTTTATCTATGTCGGCTCACTCCTCCGGGGCTCTGCGGTTCTCTCAGCATAAAAATCCTGATGTACGGCTCCCACACAACAAGTAACCAATGGGACAGGCTCCAAAGAGCTTGTGCTCACACTAATGCATTGAAGTAGTGTGGCGATTCCAAAGAGTAGGCTCTCAGAACAGGCCCAGGGCTCCCCAAAACAGACTACTTGTAAATTTTCTCTTTTCATTTTTCTTTCTATACTATCGCTGGTTGTGGAGCTAGGCTGCCACCCAGTGGCCATCAGGGTACAATACACACCAAAGGTACCGGTTCAGGCCCTCTGGTGGTGTGATGTGGCACCCTCTGGTCACCTTGCCTAGAAGTGTGCAGGAGATATAGAGGAAGAGCAGGCAGTAAGCTGAAATTTACACAAGAAAATGAATAGTGAAGCCCTGGAAACCAGCAAGGGCTAAAACAATCCAGGAAGAACATCTTTGCCATGCCCTTCCCCTGCAAAAGTCACATACCTATGGCTACTGCCCAGCAAGGCCAGATGGTCTGTCTTCACCGTGTAGTGGCCAAAGGGCACGTGAGCCGTGAGATAGCAGAAGTGAGATGCCTCCACAAGCCCTTTCCCAGCTGCAGGAAGAGAACAAGAACCCCGTCAGAAACCGCACCCTGTGGGGCCCAGCATCTGAGTAGAACAGAGAGAAATAAAGAGTGCAAAAACCTCGCGAGAATAAACCAGGGGCGTTCTCGTGGCGTAAGTCACAGACACGTCCGACCCGCTCTCTCCCACAGCAGCATTTTTGACTGAAGCTATTGCATTTCAATTCTCATCAGCCACACTGAGTGCTATCTCACATTCCCCTGATGGGTTTTTCTTTGAGAATTTTCTAAGAGTCATGGTCCTTCCTGAGGCTGAGATGTGAAAGGAGATGCCTATACGAAAGTAAAGTGGAACTTCAGAAATGGATTTAAAACATCCTCATGGGGTGTGACTCCTTGATCTGCTAAGGTTGGACAGCCAAACGCTTTTCCTGCACTAATAAAAATCACATCAATTACCAAATTGTTTCCTGATTTTTTTTAATGTTCTCCATACATTTCCACTGCCTTAAAATTGAATTAAGTAGGTGGTGACACTCAATCATCATGGTCACCTTAAATAGAATTGGAATAACTTAGGAGATCCACCCCCCTGGGTGTGCCCTTGAGCATGTCTCCAGGGAGGTTTACTGAGTAGGGAAGGCCTGTTTGTAGTGTAGGAGGAGCTATCCTCTAGGCTAGGATCTAGGGCTGAATACAAAGAGAGGGAAGGAGGAAGCAAGCTGAGCCCCATCACTGTCCCTACTTCCTGACAGGGAATACCAGGCCTCTAATCACTGCACACTGGGGCTGCAATAGACTGTGTTCCCTACGACTGTGAGCCAAAGTAATCCTTCTTTGCTTAAGGTTTTGCTGGCCGTCCTGTCATAGAAGGTGACTGATACAGCGGGCAAAGTACCAAACACAGAGTCCGATACCCAAAAAACATGGATGCCCTTTTAGTGAGGCAGCTGGGTGACAGCCATCACTTGTCACAACCTTATATGTGGCTGCTTCCAATTTAGCAGGCAATTATTTTTCGCAACATTCCACAAAGAACACCATGGTTTCTAAACTTCTGTCCAGACCAAATTTTCACAGTAGTGATCTGGAATATACTACAATCGTCAAATGCTTGTAAGGACACGTTTAGACAGATAATAGAAACAAAGGCAGAATCACCAAGGTAGTTTAGATATTTCCCATCTGATGGCCTTGGGCCACTAAAGGTCGTGAGACAATAGGAAGAGGCATGCCCCTGTGTTAGCTCCAGGTAAAGGAGTCTTACCTGTGGCGAGAAAGCTATACAGCAATGGCAAACAAAGTTCCCAGTGGGGATTCAGGGAAACAAATAATAAAAACCAAACAAAGCTGGCAAAGGGAATTCTGGGAAACAGAATTACACTATAAATGTGCCTTCCCTGGAGTTTCCTAACCAGAAAGACGGAGCCTCCAGAACCTGAGAGGCCTGAGCCAGAGATACGGCTCTCTGGAGTCTAAGACTCTGATGTCTGGCCCTGGAAGCTGGCCTGGAGCTGCCTAGAGAAGAGGAGATGCTGGTTTCTGCTCACCCAGGGTATCCCCCATGCTGACAATGGCTCGCTGGTACAACTCCGTGTCCCCAGCCTGATTTGACAGGATCACAGCCAAGTGGGGCCGCCAGTCTCCCCACTGTTTGTCTCCACAGCACTGAAAAATAATGATTTGCAGAGTCACTTAGCACAGCCAGGGATGTAGGAAAAGAAGGCCGCTGTCTATATTTTGGTACGGAGTTCAGGGAATGTACATTACACTGTCTGTGATGTTATTACTGTTAAGTAAGGGTTCACTCTGTATGAAGTGGCTGCCGTGTGGCACAGAACAAGCTGGTGGCACACATTGGTAAAACCAGCACTCGGGAGACTGAGAGGCCATCATGACTTTGAGATCTGCCTGGGCTCCAGTGTGAGAACCTATCTCTATCTCCAGAGAAAAATTAAAAAATGGAAAATCACATATATATATGCAAGCACACCCACATAAACACACACACAGAGACACATAAGCATACAAACACAGACTCACAGACACAAAGGCACACACACAAATGCAAACACACACAGGCATACACTCACACAGAGACACACACTCAAACAGAGAGAGACACACACAGAGATACACATACATACCCATATACACAGAGATACATATACAAAACACACACAGACACACACATGCACACTCATACATGCAGAAACATATATCACATATACACATAAAGACAGACACAGACAAACACACACATATATGTATATGTACACACACATATATACATATATATCAGTTATAAGGATATTGGGTAATAAATAAAATGACATATTTATTAACTGTCTTCACTTCAAATATCTAGAAACAAATTCCTCCCTACACCCAAAAAAATTCTAGTGTTTCAGTGAGTAAAGGAAAAATGAAGGCTGATAACCCTTGTCTCGTGAGTAGAGAAGGCCATGCTCAGCTGACAGAGAAGTCTTGGACTCCGAGTTGCTCACTGTCTTACAAGTAGCTGGGACTGCCTAGTCTTACAAGGCCCTTCCATACACAGTAGCTTCACAGGGCTGTTGTGAAATGTACTTCCTATTACTGCTGAAGGAAGTTTCAAGCAAGTTTTCAATATCCATTCAACTCCTCTCCACCCATTCCCTGGTGACAACGTAGTGGCCACACTCCATCAGGAAGCAGGAGAAAGCCAGCAGACCTGTAGAATTACTGTGTCTTTGGTCCATTTGGGGTTAGTTTTTGTATAAGGCAATAGACACTAGTCTAACTTTGTTCTTCTGCATGTGGACAACCAGTTTTCCCAGAAGCATTTGCTGAGGATGCTTTCTTTCCTCCAGTTTATGATTTTGGCGTGTGTGCCAAATATTGACTATGGTTATAGGTACTCATGTTTGGGTCCTTAATTTCATTCCATTGATCTAACATGTCTGTTTTGGAGGCCACTGTTATTTTATTTTTATTGCTGTGGCTCTGTAATATATCTTAAGATCTAGGGTGGTAATCCCTCCAACACTGTTCCTTTTGTTTAGAGTATTTTGGCCATCCAGGGTTTTATATGGTTTCATATGAATCTACTTTCTATTTTATAAAGAATGAGATAGAGATGTTGATGGGTATTGAATATGCAAAAGCTTTTGATATATTAGTCATGCTCACAATATTAGTTCTATTAATCCATGAACATGGAATGTATTCCCATTTTTAATGTCCTTAACTCTTTCTTCAGAGGTTTAAAGTTTTTGTTATAGAGCTTCTTCACCTCCTTTATCAGATTTATTCCTAGATATTTTATTTTCTTTGAGGCTGTCATGAATGGAAGTGTGTCAATGATCTCTTTCCCTGTACGCTTGTTGGTGGTGTAGAGAAAAGCTACTGATTCATGCAAATTGATCCTATATCCTATCACACTGCTGACCTTGTAATTTCTAGAAGCTTTCTGCTAGAATTGTTGGGATCTCTTGTGTATAATATCATGTCATCTGCAAATATGAATAGGTTCTCTCCATACAGAACAGCATTGGCTGTGGGTTTCTCTCCTGTATCTTTTATTGTGCTAAGAAATGTTCTCTGTAGTCCTACTCTCTGGAACTTTTATCATGAAGGCATGATGGAGTCTGACAAAAGCTTTTTCTGCATCTATTGAGACTTTTGTCTTTAAGCTCACCTGTGCAGTTTATTACACTAATTGACTTGCATACATTGAACCTCACCCTAGGCTACCCTCCTCGGAGAAGAACTTCAGGGGAGAAGAATCAATGAAGAATCAACATAATGTGATAAATTCTACACAGTCCCTGGATGCAGCCCAAGTCCTGACTCATACAGTGTGAGCTTGAGCAAGTCTTTAATTTCACTGAACCTTTGTCTTCCTCGTCTCGAGAATGGAGAACATCATTTCTACCTAACAGGACTCTTGGTGGCAATAAAATAAGACAGTTATATAAAGCCCATGACACAGTGTTTCACTCTGAGTTTGCACTTTAAAATTTCATAAAAGGAATGAGCACACATGTGCATGTGTACACTTACAAACATACACACACACACACACACACAAATGCAGTAGAGGAAGAAGTAATGTCCAAACCAGTCTAAACCAATCCTGTTATATAGACAGAGAAGAGAATTGACAGTAATTGCTAACACTTAGGATGCAGAACCACTTTGTAGTTATTTGGTGTTTATAGTCATAACAGGGAATAAATGATGTCTCACCCAGCTCCATATGACACTTGTTCCCTACCTATTTCAACAGCACAGCATAAATGCATATCGTGTATATCATAACGGTGGTCATAAGAAGTCATAGTAATATTAGTTTTAATTTACAACAATGGCTTAGACTATGAACCACACCCTGGGCACAATAATTGCATAATTCAGGGACATTGCTACTCTCAGTGAAACATATAAGCCAGGCCTCTTCTTGCTGAATCCGTAAGTACGTAACAGACAAAAAAAGAAAGAAAAACTTTCTACAAAAAGAAAATAATCTTGGAAGCCATCATCTCCCTGGTTTGGAGCAAGGAGCGGGGCATAGTATAAAGTTGATTGAGGGGGCAGGGAGAATTCATTAACTAATTTCCTTGATGAGATAGACATGCAAGCATGGTGACTGCCAGGTTCAGACATTCTTGTTCCTTTAATATCACAATAATTGCTTGGCCATCAAAATCTCCACAAAGAGAAAAACAATGATATTAAATAGCAGCCAAATTTGCCTAGCAGTAATGAACAAAGTCAAGCTTACACCTGTGATAAAACCCACATCAGTACATCCAGTAGACATGCCTCTTCCATGACACCACACATGTATCAGAAAGGTAGCCTTGTATTCAATGTGAGGGGCTAGGAAGTTCTCACACTCTAAGATCGAATACTGCAATGGCTCACCATTGTGGAGCCTTAGCTCCCTTACCTAAGAGCGGGGGAAATTAGCTAACTCTCCCTCATCACTGAGGCCCAATAGACCACAGGCTAATTATATCACTTTCTCCATTAGGTGCTTCCTGACACGGTGCAATTTCATTGCAGTGCTGAAGCTTCCATTCAGCTGAATCGTGCGTGAAGCTTACCCTATATTCCAAAATAGCCCATTGGTTTAATGGTGGGGGACAGAAGGCAGCATTTCTCTTGGCTCTGCTTTTCTTAGAATTATTCACAGCAAGAAGAACGTCAAAAAAGAAAGAGAGAGAGAGAAAGAGAGAGAGAGAGAGAGAGAGAGAGAGAGAGAGAGAGAGGAGATAAAGGGAAAAGTTAAATTCATTTTCATGAAAACCCATTGCTAGCCAAAACTCAAGCTTCAAATATAAGACATGGCTGTCAAAAGTGATGGAGATAGAATGGCAAAGCGTTGGGCAGGAACAGAGGTGATGAACTAATACTTCTATGCAGCGAGAACATAAAGCAACCATAAAAGAGCCCAGGGAGCCTGTGGTCTATTGGGCCTCAGTGATGAGGGAGAGTTAGCTAATTTTCCCTGCTCTTAGATAAGGGAGCTAAGGCTCCACAGTGATGCGTCATTGCAGGAAGAGCTCAGGCAAGGAATGGGGGAAATGTTAAAGAAACAAAGGCAAAAATGTTAGAACAAAAGAGCAAGAGACACTGGGGGAAACAATGAAGGACAGAGGACAGAGGCAAGAAAAGAGAAGAAGAAAAAACAGGGGTAGGCAAAGGAAGGATGGAGGAGGGAAAGAAAAAATGTTTTTAATTTGAGGAAAAAAGAAAAAGTTGAGTATGGTGGCACATGTTTGGAAGCCTGACACTGGGGAGACGGTGACAGAAAGATCGGGAGTTCAAGGTTATCCTGAGTTCAAAGTCAGCATGGGTCTCAGAAAGGAGATAAGTATATTTCTATCATTCACATGTTTACATACAGTTTATACATGTGGAATAGATGTGGAATTCCTGGAAATGAAGCCAAAATAAATATTGAAAGATTAAATCCAAGAAGATGTTCCTGAATTTTATGGCATGAATGTTTATATTAAATGACAGGTATGCAGTATTGCCGGGGGGGGGGGGGGGGGCGGGAAACAGACCCAGACAGTCAATGCCAAGATACATGCTGGTAAAGCTATTGGATCAGAAAAGAACACATTGGCTCAAAAAGATTGAATCTGCTATAGTGGAGATGATCTCAAGCAGACCTCCACCTTCTCCTCAGCCACATTCAACTCCAACACACACAAAGTTCAACATGTCCAGTTCTGGAGGATCGCTGTGCAAAACAACAGCTCTTGTGCAATCAGGCACTGTGGCAAAGGTAAGGTCTTTGGAATCAGGCACACCCGAGCCAGTCATGACCCCATTCCTTGCTACCTCCATAACTGAGCCATTTTTACATTTTGGTACCTCTGTTTCCATGCCTGCAAAAGCAGGGATAACTCCTATCTCCATGGATGAAATCAGCTGCTATGTATCAGATCGTCTACGGGTCAAGCACGCTGTAGATAGTTAATAAACTATCATCCATGCCTCATCTGTAAAGGTAGTGTTACATTCCCAGGTAGGCCCCAATAACCCACTCCCAACCCTCAGGACTCTGGGGCATAGAAAGAAGCCTGTCACAGAGAGTACCGTGGCTGCTTGTGGAATCCTTCCCGACATGAGCTGGAAGAGGGTCTGCAGGGGGTCGTTGAGAGCCAGTGTGCTGGTGAAGCTGGGGGAAGAGAGGAGAGTCAGCGGGAGTCATGCCCAGAGGGAGCCATCACCAGCATGCAGGCCTGAATATTCCACTTGACAGGCGCTTCCATTCTGGAACACAGGTTTCTCTCTGCCCTGCTGTGCCTTGTGGCAACCACATCTTCACCACATCACACTCTCCCAAGTATTTTTCCAGGATACTTTTGCGGAATTTTGCCCTAATGTCCTGATTCTTAGTAGGCACTTCTAAATGCCTTCTATCAGTGAGCTGACCCCCCCACATCTCTAGGCCATCTGGGTAGCCCAGCAGTAAACATGGAAGCTCTTCTCCATGGGCCCCTCCTTCCCAGCCACCCTCAGTTCCTCCTCACCAAACCCATCCCACTAAGCATCATTTTTCTGGCTCATCTCAAGCCTGGGTCTATAGAGCTTTGACTCACAAGCACTAAATAGCCATTTTCAACAACCAAAGAGGCGTGGAAGAGGGACCAGAAATGATCCTGCTGATGACAAACTGTGGGATGCGCTTAACAAGGATATAATAAGCTCTACAGCTGATTTGAGATTTAAGCATACTCAGTAAGAGATATTTTTCACAATTCACTGGGCCCCATCAAAAATCAATGGCCCAAGGCAAAACTCTGTAGCAGAGATGTATGCTTCAACGCGGGGATGTGGGATGTTCATTTCCAAAACCCAAAGGGAAAATCGTCCCTCAGATTGCCATCTTTTGCTTAATAGCACCCTTGCCACGGTAGCCCAGCACACTCAGCATTCCAGACAGCAGCGTTCCCACCACTCTAGCCTAGGACCATAATGGAGAGAAGGTGACATCGCTTGTGCCTGGGAAGATGGAGTTAAGGTAATAAAGAGTCTCGCTGAGACCATCATGAAGAACAAACTACCAGGCAGTGTGGCAGCCAATAGCAACACAGAACTTAAAGCAGAGGGTATGCCCCCTCAGCCAACTCTCTACCCAACAGTATTTGTGGCCAAGTCAGCCTAGGTTCAGAAGGTTGTCTCCACAGCCTCAGCCAGCCCTAGAAGGTAAACTGTACACAGACCGTCTTTATCAGACTCTGACCCAAACCTGTTCCTACAGGAGACTTTCCCCTCACTCCTGCCACCCATGGTATGCATGTGTGGCAGACTCATACGGAAACTCCCCTACAATGTCCACCTAGACACAACCCCTCTTCCACACTGACTCCCCGCTGCTACATGTCCCCCCACTTACCCCTCCTCCACACTGACTCCCCACTGCTCTATGTCCCCCCAATTACTGCAGGCTGTGTGCTTGCTCCTGTCCCACTTCACGTTGGCTTGGTCCTTCTCCTAGGTCTATCATGGCACTTGGTTCACTGTCAGCTGTGATTCCTTACCAAATACTCCTCTTCTCTCAATATTCCCAGCCCAAGTAATGCCTATCCTACCATGGCTCATATACATGCCATACCAGCTCCTACCCTACCAGCCCCTCAGAAGCCACAGCCTCAGTGCAAGACCAAGCCCTGGACTCTTTCTTAAATCATAATCCCTTTGCCTCCAGGCTGCATCGGCTACATGATCCCCCACCCTTCCTTTCCTAAGGAAACTGTCTAAAGCAGCCCCTCCCAAAGAGGACCACAGTGTGGAATATTCTGAAATTCTGGCCCTTGGGGAATTTTGCCAAAAAATGTTTCATTCCATTTAAATAGGTTTGAAGAATGTTTCTTTGCCTAAGTTATAAGAATCGAGGGCCAGTGAGATTGCTTAGCAGGTAAAGCCACTCTCTGCCAAGCTTGACGACCTAAGTTTAGATGCCCTGGATCTACATGATGGAAGAAGAGAAATGACTCCCACAAATTGTTCTCTGACCTCCTCACATAGTCCATGGCACATGCAAGCATGCACAGACACACACAGAGACATACATAATAAATAAATAAATGTTTAAAAATGAAGAATCTTGAGAACTGAGCATGAAAGTAGTATGCTTATAACCCCGGTACTTGAGAGGCTAGGGACAAGGAGAATGAGAAGGAAGGAGAGAGGGGAGCAGAGGGAGAGGAAGAGAGGGCAAGGGAGAGGATGGGAGGGGAGAGAGTGGGAAGAAAGAAGAGGGGGAAGGGAGAGGAAGGAGAGAGGAGAAGAGGGGGAGGAGAGAAGATGAGAGGAAAGGAAATGAGAGGGGGAGGGGAGCAGAGGAGAAAGAGAGAAGATGAGAGGAGAGGGAAGGAGAAGGAAAGAGAGGAGAGGGAAAAGAAGGGGAGGGGAAGAGAGAAGAGGGGAGGAGAAGGGAGAGGAAGGGGAAGAAGAGAGAAAAGGAGGGGAGGGGAGGGGAGGAGAGGAAAGAAAAGGAAAGGAAAAGAGAAAAGGAGAATAGAAGAGAGGAAAGGAGAAGAGAGGAGAGGAGAGGAAAAGAGAGGAGAGGAGAGGAGAGGAAAAGACAGGAGAGGAGGGGAGGGGAGGGGAGGGGAGGGGAGAGGAGAGGAGAGGAGAGGAGAGGAGAGGAGAGGAGAGGAGAGGAGAGGAGAGGAGAGGAGAGGAGAGGAGAGGAGAGGAGAGGAGAGGAGAGGAGAGGAGAGGAGAGGAGAGGAGAGGAGAGGAGAGGAGAGGAGAATCGGGAAATGAAAAATGTTACACCCATCTCAGTAAAGAGAACTTGGGCAGCTGTGTATGGAACTTCTCAATGAATTTTTTTTTATTTCTCCCCTACATACACACCACACACACACACACACACACACACACACACACACACACACACACCACCTTTGGAAAGGAGGTTGATCTGCACTTCTGGTCTTCGCAAGTGAGACTCACCCACTCATGACCCAGTTGTAGGTCCTTGGGTCCATCTTACTGGCTAGGAACAGAGCATGGCCCCATAAGTGGTTCTTCATAGCCCATTCCAAGGCCTCCTGAAAAGCAAAGTATGGCAAACGATAGTACCTTGCTCATCTTCGCCCAATAAAATCAACAAATTTCCATACAGAAAAGCAAAGCATGATGTACAATCCAGACAGCACCTTGCTCATCTTCGTCCAATAAAAACAACAAATTTCCAAGCGTAGGCCGTTCTGTACTCCAAGCAATAGAAAATCCCAGGGAAGTTTAGAAAATGAAGAAGGGAGAACAGGGGTGTGGGTTTCACTCAGCATGGTGCTACTCTCTCCCCTCCATCCACCATCCATTAGGACATGGCATTAGCTCCTTCAAACATGGTGCGCGGCAGTCTCATCTCTTTAGTATCAGCTACAAAATATTTCTAAAACCCTAACTGCCAAAAACAAGGGAAAGAGTTCACTCCAAAGACTGAGTCTCAAAATATGAGTAACAAAAATGTATTGCTGTGGCCATATTAAAGAACAATGTCCTTTTTAAAAGCTGTGGCAGGGGGGACGTCTTCCTTCCTAGGCACAAAGCTGGACATTCCCCACCTCATTGCCTCCTGAGTGTGGCTGAGCAGAAGCCGTGACATGAACTTAACAGTACCACTTCCAGGCTGGGCCCACAGAGTCATCCACACTCATTCCTAATAAGCCTCACCCCACCAGGTAGCTGCAAGGAAAAGGACTCCTAGAGAACCTTAGAAATTCCAAGCTGACAATGGTGAGGACCGCAGCATCCTGAGTCTGACATTGTGGAGGAGGGTTAGCTGACTGGCTACTGTGCCTAAGCTCGTGGGAGTTAGCCTATAAGCCTTATGCAGAGACTGCTAACCCTCAGATGCTGTCTCAGGATGTATTGATAGTGCCATCGAGTGAGATGGGATAAAGCTGCAAACTTTAAAACACACATACATATATGCCTTTTTGATTCAGCTTATAGTTGAGGTTTTGAGCTGGTATTAATAACTTCCTTTGTAGGAAAAAATGCATGATTTCTGGCAGGAGGTCACTAAAGAGGTAATACTACTTCCATGTAACAAGTGTCTTTATTATCTCAGCATATCTCCATGTAATCTTATTGAATAGAAAGGGCAAATTTAATAATCACAATTAAGGAATTCAGCCTCAGGTCCAGAACGGGTGAAAAAAATGGCATTAGGACAACCTTTTTTTCAGCATACTTTAACTATTTCATAATTCTTTGTAATTTGTTTTTTAAAAAAGTGACCAGTGGGTTGGTTGAGAATTATTAGTTGACTCAAAATTCTGCCCACTCCAAAAATAAAATTTATAAGTAAAGAACTTGAGAACTTATATCAAGGCTGTCAAAAATATTAAATTTCAGAAATAATACCTGAGTCAAATATGAATGAAGGTATCTTGATACCCACTTCTCATTCATCATCCTGTAGACACCCCCACTGCTCCGCCTATCACTCAGTGTGGTGAGGTACCCAGAAGCCCATGTTCAGGCTCACGCTACCCAGATCCAAGTCCCACATCTAAATCTAACTGCCCAACCTGTAAATCAGCAAAACAAAACCAAACCCTCCACACAGGTTTCTATGGAGATAAATCAGATCACACATAAAAGATATTGAGTTAGTGCCTGATGGGTAAAAAAATAATTTTTTAATCTCTGCTTTGTTATTGTTGTTATTATTGATACTGTTCATCTTTCTTGAAGGAAAAGTTCAGGACTGATTTATCTCTGTATGCCTCACTGGGCAAGAAATAGTACTGCAGATAGGTTTTCTGTTTTGCTTTGTTTTAATAGAATAAATGGATCACTGAGAAAAGCACAATTCCCTGCTAGATAATGGATGTATAGAAAATGGCTGTAATTTGATACTACTTGTTTTTATAAGTTATTATGTTAAGTGCTCCCATAAAAGAAAACATCATGTTTAAAAACTCAATAGACAAAATATTAAAATTTCAAAGTAGGGGCTGGAGATATGGCAGAGCAGTTAAGAGCACTTGATGCTCTTGCAGAGGGTCCAAGTTCAAATCCCAGCACTCATGTAGCGGCACACAGCCACCTGTAACTCCAGTTCCCGGAACTGACACCCTCTTCTGGCCTTCCTAGGCACAGGCATGCCCATGGTGCAGAGATAGACACGCAGGCACTCACACACACAATAAAAATAAATAAACCTTTTAAAATGCCAAAGTCACAAAACTAACTCAACTTCGTTTTTATAAATTAATTTGAAAATGGGGGGAAACTAATTAAATATGCACATCCAAAAAAAAGAAAGATTTGAGGTTTAGAACTGAACATCTTTAAAGATCTAAAGAGCACAGACAATTCAGCATGCACTGATAAAACCTCTACAGGAAAAGGTGGGAAGCCTGTGACAAGAATCACCACAGGGGAAAAGCTAATTTCATTCATAATAACGGGCAAATATACACACTGAATTGTATTTTTTTTCACCTCTAGGACAGGCACAGACCACAAGTGTGCAGGCTTTGATGAGAATACAAAGCAATGGCTTCGCCCTTTGTTCACAGAGCTAGCGATACATCCTACGAGGCAATTTTTCAATAGCTATCAAAATTATAAACCACGTACCCTTTGACCCAACACCCCTGCTGCTAGAAATTCATCTTACATATGTTCTCTCATAGTGGAAAAAAATGACAATGATGCCCTAGCTTGAGTATGAAGAGTACCCCACAAAAGGCCATGGGCCGAAGGCTTGGTCTCCAGTTATTGGGAGGTAAATGGATCATGAGAGCTCTAATTTCAGATTCACTTCATGACTTGTATAAAACATGATCACAACTCAAAATTAAATAAGCAACCCTCTCCACCCATTATACGAAAGCATTCAGTGTTGATAGGAATGCCTGAGATCCAGTGGCAGGGGTATCATTCATAAGTAATCTCCCCATAAACTAAGTTGCTATGTTTAAATTATGTGTATCGGAGGGAGCATTCACACAAGTTCAGGTACCCACTTAGGATAGAGGTGTTGGATTCCCATGGAACTGGAGTTATAAATTATTGTGAGCTTCCCAACATGGGCTCTGGAAACTGAATCCGGGTCCTTTAGAAGACCAGTAAACACGAGCCATCTCTCCAGCCCTAGAATGTTTGTTTGTTTGTTTGTAAGTACTTGTCAAGAACCTACAAGGCACTGGATTGAATTCTTAACATTACAAAAATACTAAAATTGTACTATTCAAACATATTTAATGTCATTAGGGTACTTTACCATGTAACATTACATGTAAAAAGAACTAAATAATTATGTGTTCCTTTAGGGTTGTTTATATGTTTTGAGAGAGGGTCTCCCTTTATAGTTTAGGCTGGCCTCCTACTCACAGTCTTGCCTACCTCAGCTGGATGAGTGCACCACCATGCCTGGCTACGTGACTTAAACTGATTTTCAATGGGGAAACTCTAGGAGTAAATAAACGGAATGTGAACAGATGCTGCCCTCTAACAACAGGACGGCATGAACACCGCAGGTGTGAATGGCAAACACCTATGTATTTTTATTTTTCTCACCGTAACTTTATGAATGTCTCGCGTGTTCTAAAAGAAGTGTGTTCTAATCATATCATTGGAGGAGGGGGAGATACGGTGGTGGCCGCTTGTCCGAAGGAAGTCTGAGAGAAAGGTGTTCTCACCTTCTTCCTTCCATAGTAGAGCAGCCTGGTGAACTTTTCCACGATCTGTGCCGGCGTCTCCATGCTGGGGGGAATCTCCCCTGTGAGCAGGTTGCGAGTCCCAGAGCTCAGCACCGGCCAGTCCTCGTCTGTCAGATTGATGAGGTTGGCCACTGGGGGCTGCCTCTTGTACTTCTCCAGCTTCTTGCAGTCCTGCATCAGCAGCTCAGCAATGTCAGACCCCACCATGGACTGCAAGGTAAAGAGAGTCATCCTGTGGGGCGATCCTATTGGTCCCCAAGCTGCCCCTCCCCCAGGCTGAAGAAGGAAGGCAGCAGGGCCTTCTGCCTTCTTCCTGAGACAGTCCTGCAAATATACCATAGACCTTTCGTGAACGACTGAATTTCAGACATCAGCTTCACTACTGCTGGCTGTTACTCTCTGCCTGGAGGCAGCAGCAAACCTCATTGGAACCACTCACAGGTGTGTTATCTGATTGGTGCAATAATCCAGGGTCTGTGTAACAAACCCCAGTCAGTGGGAAGATGCTCTCCAGGAAAGGTCAGCATTGGCAAACTGGCAGGGGCATCCCCTCTGAGCAACGGCGCTGCTTAGAGACTGCCTTTTATAATTGTGACAGACACCAACTCCCATGAAGACTGAAGCTTCAGTCTGGTTTTCCTCTACTCCCAATATCAAGCAAAGCAGCGACTTACCCCATTCTGTCGACAAAGGAGAACCAGCAGGTGCCAAAGTAGAGCTGAGTCCCTGCTCCCTGGTGTCTCAGATTTGAGACACTGAGCTACTTTCTTCTGGCAAAACGTCATGATATCCACCTTGTGTATGTCCTCCCTGTGAGGCGATTCAGGAAGCAAGGCCTAAGCAGACTGACTGTCCCTGCCCAGGGGTTCAGGCTCCCTATATAATGAGCTGGTTTATGTGGCAGAAGCCTGACAGCCCAGGACTGGAAGCCTGGAACCACAACATTGTTTTTTCCTACAGAACAGGAAGGCGTTTCAGAGATTCCCTTTGTGAATCTTTCTATCTTTCAGATGAGGACAATGAAACCCAGAGACCCTAAGTGATTTCTCAGAATGGCAGATAAGGACTCTGTTTAAAGTCATACAAGACTGGGACCATGTCTGCCCTAACCCCTCTCAACTAATACAAACATCTCACCCCCTCTGAACCTGTGTCTTCCCCTCCTTAAGACAGGACTAACAAAAGAAACCACCTTCGTACAAAAAGGAATAAGCAAACTGTGTAGCATCATCACATAAATGCTCATTGAGTGGACATTATGACAAGCTCAAGAATATTCAACAAGTCAGTGCCAAGCGGGGCCAACGCCATACTATTTAATACACAGCTCGGTTCTCTGCATACCTACAAGTAAGATGTGGAGACAAAAGGTGAGATGGTGTTTGCCACCTTAGGAATGATCCTTGAGGTTGTCTTCTGGCATCATTTGTGCACACATAAATACACACACACCATAACACTCATTTTGACTTAAAGGAGCCTTCAGTTGTAATATGGGACTTTCTTAGGACCAAGCATCTAGATAGGATTATGTGTATACAGTAGTGGTGCCATTCAATGGACTTCCATACGACTAGAGTCTCACAGCCACCACCTTTGGAGTAGGTAGGGTAAGCGCTGTATACTTTCTCAAGGGAAAAACTTAGAGAGAACTGGTGAACCACCAGTTAGTAGGATACCTGGGATGCTGGCCCTACGCCCACCCAGGACTCACAACTAAAGACCACTGGTTATCAGAAAAGAGGCTGGAGATGCTAAAGCAGTTCCAGTTCATTCCTGCAGAGGGCAGACGTTCACAATGTCAGGGAACTGGAAAGCAGGGTTGCAGCTCAAAAAAGCAGTTTCAAGAATGCTTTCCCAGGCTATGCGATTTCCCCACTAATACCTGTGAATTATACAGAACACTAAAGCTTCCTGCCAAGTAACCTCTACGAAATGTTTTTAGATTTCCAACTTATTGAGCCATCTTTTCTTTCTGCCCTTCAAATATGAAGCAGTTTGTCAAAATTACTTGAGCCACCTCTTTTTCTCTTTACTGTCACAGAGAAATCTATTCCAAATAAGATAGATAGTTTTTTCCATGGAAACCATGGATGTCCCAGCTTTCAAAGCCTTTATTTAAGAGTTGGGGAATATAGCTTAGTGGGTAAGAGCTGCTACTGTGAAAACAAGAGGACATGAGTTCAAATTCCAAGTAGCCACATAAAAGTCAGGTATGGATACATGTGCCTGTAACACCAGAGTTTGGGGAACAGAGATAGGTATTTCCTGGGAGCTCACTGGCCAGACAGCCTAGCCAAAATGGGAAGCTTCAGGTTTGGTGAGATGGCCTGTCTCAAAAACTAAGAGAAAGAAAAAGATGAAAGAGAAAAAGAGGAAAATAATAAATGCCTTTCTCTGACTTCTGCATTGTGTGCATGCATACATGCACCTTCATACATGTGTGCATACACCACACATACACACACACACACACATGCACACGCACACGCGTCATGCTCTCCCTTGACAGCTCTTGCAGTACTTTACCTGATGAGGGGTCCTGGGAAACCTCTCATCTCCTCTTGGTCCTCAGAATCATTAAGGATAACCTGGACCAGAAAATAAATTAGGTCCCCAAGACCTCTCCACCCTGTACCCAGCAGTCAAACCCAGTATCAGATCCATGGCTATGGTCCAGTGGTGTGGCTCAGCGACTTGTGGAGGCAGTTACCCTGTTGAAGATGAGCCACTAGCATCTCAGGGAAAATATAAGCCTAGATCACTTCTTTCTACGAAAAGCCCACCCATTCCTGCCACACCAGCCTCCAAGAAAGTAGAGGCCTGAGAAGAGCCACTGGGTTGAGCAGAGTACTTGGACCCCCAAGGCCTACCACTCTGATTACCTCCATGCTGTGTACTTCCACCAGGGCTGTTTGTCCATCAGCAGGAGAGTTGGGGGACACCCAAACTAGCTGGCCTCCTGGCCCAAAGCTCACGGACACGTGGGGAACATAAAACTTCATGGGTGCCTTGGGAACAGCAACTGAGGCATCATCTGGCCAACAGACACATGTGGACATTTGTTAGGTTTGCTATCGGTGCTCTTTAGTTAAGACAGACATCATGGAAACACTTCTGTTCAAATTCTGCCTGGGCCAAGGTGAGACGCTGTGTGGGATACCTACTTAGAAAAGGTGAGGCTCTAGTCTGCTTTAGACTTATAAGAAATGTCTGATTACAATGCAAAGATTATTATTTGGTCCAAATGACAATGCACTCATCTCAGATTCTCAACAGTGGTTAGAGGACAAGCAGCCTCTACTGCAGTGTTTCTATACATGTGGCAAGCCTCCAGACTGGCATTTACACTTTGTGTCCTCAGTTCACTTCATTCAGTCCTCTCTGGTCTTCATTTTCCTTACTTGTTGCTTAAAAGCACCCCAGAGTGCCTCCTGGCCCAACGTAATGACGACTAGGAGCAGTGTTCCCTTCTAAGAGCCATCTGTGATGCAAGTTCCATCACTAGAGAAGATGTGGGAAAGGGATCCAAAGTCGGCTTCTCTGCCTAGGAGACCTGCATAAGCCAATAAGGTGATCAAAGACCCAATACAGGAAGTACGGAAGGGTAACTTTCCTCATGACCCAACCTTTCCTTATCCTTACTGGAATCAAACAGCTCCATGATCCCTTGGTACCCACCAGCCTGAATAGGTCTCCAAGTCGCTGATCCCATGGGCTCAAACTCTGGGACATCTGCCATGTACTGACTGAGCTCATAGCTGCTAGAGCTGAGGCCAGACTCCTGATGCTGGAGAAGGTTGGACCTGCTGGTCAGTGATGACTGGGGGGAAAAGAAAAATGATGAAATTATCTAGGAAGGAGCGCCAGAGAGCTTGTCCTTCCACTTTTCACATTTCTTCCTTCAAAGAAACAAAACTCAAACTTTCCACTAAACACAATGAACGTGAATTCATTGGAAGAATATAGTATTATCCCACTGAGTATGGCCCAGTGGGGTTAAGTGACTTAGAATTCAAATTCAGTTTTTTGACCATGTTGCTATGACCTTAAACAGGTGACTTTGGCTTTCTCAGCTCAATACCTTCATCTGCAATATAAATTTAGGATAGCTGTCCTATACATGTTACTTACTAATACACCAGCCATTTGTGTCTGGATAATGTACATTCCCTGCAGACAAGTGTACAAGAAATTTATGTTCCAGGAGAGATGAAGAAGACAGTGGATTCAAAGGCTCCTTGTACACTGAAAAGTGCTGTCTACACATCACCTATCACCAGTCACCTGTCCCCATCCTAGTGAGAAGTAGGTACAGAAAAATTATCTACATACACACACAAAAAAAAATCACACGGATCTAATCAGGGAGAAACAAACTAACCAGAGTCTGTCAAAAAATAAGAACTCATCTCTACCACAGTCTTGCTACTTGTCTATAAATCTAAAATTACTGTAATAAAATATTTATCTCAATACTATTAAGAGCTCTATTTTGTGACCTAGATGGTGCATGTATTAGGATCTTAGAGAAAAGATGTTAAAGAGTCAGGAAAGATTTCAAGGTTGCTTTTCAAACTTAAATTAGAAGGTCCTAACAATCCTTCACTTTCAAAACCTCTGTTACCCTGGGGTGCTGAACACCTAACTCACAGAGGTGGTCTCTTCTCTTTCCGAGGACTTCACGATGAATTAAGTCCTGCCCACTTGACAAAACAGGACTAGGTCAGATCAGGTCCTTGGACCAGTAAGAGTGCAAAGCGAAGGCAGGGGAAAGTGGAGGTGAGTGGGGACTCTGCTGGCGGCTGCAGACCAACAAGGTGGCTTAACACATGGCCACAGGCCTCTAGGCCCTGTCACTTCAGGTTACCTTTTGTTTCTGGGCCTCACTCTCTGGAAAGAACTCCCCAGGCTGTTGCTGTCCAGAGACAGAAGCGAGGCTGTCTTCATATGGATTCTTGCTGGTAAACCTGCAGCAACAAGACAGCGGTGTTGAGACAGGTCCTGGGCAAGCCAGCAAGGCTGGAATAGGCTCTGCTGGAGGCTGGTCTGGTGCTAAGCATGGGCGGGGTCAGGCCGGTTTCAGTGCTACTGCAAAAGCGTTTCCTTTCTTTCCCCCACTTCAGTGTCTTAGAAAGATGGAATGTTTGGGTTCTACACGATTATCAGAAGTGACCCAGACTTTATAGAGAGTGGCTGGTCGCTACAGCCTATCCTCCTGGAAAAACTTAAGTCACAGGCCTTGCATCGGTGAATTCCAAGGCTAAGGGTACCAGGATAAATGCTTCAGCAAAGTCTCTTCCCTGCTGGGCCATATGCCAGGTGGATGTTTCATGCTTAGGAGCAGAGAGAGGGAACAGAGAAGCATTACAGCCTCAGAAAGGTCCCAGCCATAACAATTATTGCAAGACTACATTGTTTCTAAGGCTAATATAGGATTTGACCTTTAGATCTGGCCACAAGTAATCTTACAGGATGTAGACTAGTGCTGAATGGGCAACAGTTCTCAGAGACAAAAATCGCTTTCCCAGGATTAATGCCAATAGTTGGCCTGGGCCACCTTGGTTTATTATCCTCGTGTCCCTGTGGCTGGAACAAAAGCAGACTGTCTTCCATAGATCAGGGACGACCACCAGCTGCCCTAAGGTTGTCCTAACAGAATCTGTCTAAATCTTGTCAGCATGGCTTGTCCTTTCACGTACTGGACTTGAGTCTCACTATTTGTTCCAAAGGGACTGTTGCGCTTTTCATGATGACGCTCGTTGAAATACTTTTGATCGCCAGAATCTTCATTCCAGATATAAGGACTCCCTTGCCTTGCCACTGCACCCTCAGAGAAAACAAAGCAAAGACAGGTCACTTGCTGCTTCTGAAAGTCCTTTTAGAAAGATACTGGGGAGACATGAAACTGAGGTACTGAATTACAGTAAGTACAAAAACGTATCTATCAAATAGAGTATCTATCAAATAATGAGCCCCTAGATGCTCCAAACCAGTTTGCATGGCTTCATGTATTTACACACAGTATAATACCTATTATATGGGGGCATAGGGTATGGAACTCCCATTGGTGAGAATCTACTGTCCCCAGGATAAAGTGATTACTGCAGTCGTATTGTAGCTCAGCATACCAGATGGGCTTAAGAGCTAATTTTACTGTTACTTAATCAGTAAATATAACCTTTGCTACAAGAAGAAATCAGAGAAAAATGTGGATGAAGTATACACTATCCACAGAACTAGTAACATAAAGGTAGTTTCAGTATTATTAAAGGGCAGGTTCTCCAAACACGGCCCCAGTGGTCCCTGGCTGTGGCGGTAGACCACCCATGCCTCTCCAGTCCCCAAAGGCACTGGAGATTACTTCATACCTCTTTCTTCTTGAAGCAGCTGTGGATGTCTATGGTAGTAATAATTTCCATAAACATACTCTTCCCTCGGTGTTGGAGTGTGGTACCTCTGATAGGGGTCCTCATAGCCTGGCCTGAGATATCACAAAGACAGACAGTCATCCACCAATGGCAGTAAAGGGAGAAACCAAAGGAAACTGATGAACCAGACAACTACAGAAGACAGAATGGCTGCCCAGTCCAGAATCTGCCTGATTCACATTAGGCCAGAAAATCCAGAATAAGAACAGGGGACACCTTTGCTTCATAAGAAGGTTGGCATTTTTATAATAAAAGTCTTTTTACTTTAAAATATTCTTGTTAAAAGTTTACTCACAATTCTTTTTTATAGTAATATCTTTACTTGCCAGATATACACATCCAAAATCCTGGAAACCCCAGTCCTGGTACTAAGGAAAGCATCTTCCTAAGAAGATTGTATAAGAACACAATGTGCCACTGGAATTCCCAAGCATATTACACACAGAAACAAGACTGTCCTCAGCATGATTGCTTTTATTGTCTCTGTCCTTGACATACTCAATTTCTCTTGAGAAGTCAACAACCCAGAGGGATTGGGAAAAGGAACATTCTGCTGTTAGCGTTTCTGTCAATTAATAATAACTACAGGGGCAAAATTCTTTACAATAAATTCCGTAACTTCAAACTTCAACTTAAGGACATATAGACATAATCCCAGCTAGAAGAGGTAGAGGAAAGCATGGTGGATCCAATCTTCTGGGAATGCTATGGACTTGGGGGGTGCAGGAGCTCCATGCTCTCTAACACAGAATTGCTTCTGTGGTCACTGTCTCCTCACTTTACAGCCTGAAAAATCTGCATTTGCCTTCTCTGAAGTGAGTTTTTCTTAAAGTTCTTAAGTATTAAAAACAGATCTTTGCATGCCTGTCACCCTCCATGGGTGACCCTGGGGCTCTTGGCTGTTGGCATAGGGCTCAGATCAAAGACAATGTGAAGCCTTTCATGCTGTCCTAGGAAAAGCTTTTTCACAGCCCACAAATGCTTGCTGCCTTAGACAGCCCCAAACAGGGAGGTCCCATTTACTCTCTTCTATTCTACCTTCTGTCCCTTCCTCAACCCCAGTCACACCGCAACGGCAGCTTTATAGCGTTCTTCTTGAGATAACGAAGAGAGAAACACTGTCACCAGTCACCAAAAACCAAGCCAGGCCAAGACAGGTTTTAGCTAAGACAGTAGAGAAAAGTGGGTGCCCTCGTGTTTGTCCAATTTGACACAAATATAGACCTATCTGGAAGGGGGGCTCTTAACTCAGAAAATGCCTCCATAAGATTGGTCTGTAGGCAACTGTAGGACATTTTCTTGACTAATGTTTGATATGGGATGACCCAATCTACTGGGGGCAGTCACACACACACACACACACACACACACACACACACACACACACACACACAGGTGGTTCTGGGTTGTATAAGAAAGAAAACTGAGCAAAAGCATTTCAGGGTTAACAAGCAAGTAAGCAGCATTCCTCCATAGTCTGTGCTTCAGTTTCTACCCACAAGCTCCTGATTTCCTTCAGTGACAGACTGTGATGTGGAAGGAAGATAAAATAAACCCTCTTCTCCCCCAGCTGGCTTTTTGTCACGGTGTTTTATCACAGCACTAGAAATCTTGACTAAAGCAGATAGAAAAGAGGAGGGGGAGGGAGGGAGCAGAGGAGGGAGGGGAGGGAGATGGAGGGGAGGGAGGAGAAGAAGAAGAGGAGGAGGAGCTAGATAAACAAAGGAGACATATAAGAGGCTAAGGAGAGCAGTGCCGGGTGGTGAGTGCACTTGGGAGGCTTGAGTGAGGCAGGAGGACCCTAAGTTGAAGAACAAGCAGTTCTGTGTGACAAACCCCAGGAAATGGGGACAGGGCACGGAGGAAGAAGAAAGTGAACAGGAAACAAGAATGATTAATAGTCTGTTCATAGATACTCGGGAGAGTTAGGTCCACTGTAGTCCTAGAAGTCATACCTTGAGTACAACTGATTAGGATAAGGTCCTCCCAAGTAGTCCACTCCAGACACAGGTTGAGACCATTCCCCAGGCCTGGGTACATAGTGGGCCTCCTGGTGGTCAGCCCTGAGGTCCTGCGCCCTTGGATCCTGCATCCTGGGGTCCTGCTGTGGCTTTGAGTTCCTGTGGGCTTCTTGCCATTGGTGGTACTTATCTCCACTGTACTGAGGGTGAGGGTGTTGTCTATAATGTCCACTCCGAAGCCCACGGTTTGTGTCCATCGATGGCCTCCCTTGTGGCTGAGATGGCCTCTGGGGAACCCAAGGCTCCATCTCTGACCCTTTGATCTTTTTCTTAGGTCTTGGGGATGTTATGTAGCTATTTTAATTTCCTGCACACAAAAAGAAGACAGATCATCATTCTGGAGAGCTGGGGACATGCACAGCTCAGTCAGTAAAATGTCTGCCTTTCAAGCACCAACTTGTAAAGCTGATCCTAAACAGTTACATAAAAAGCCCGACAAATGTGGAAGTGCACACCTGTAATCCCAGTACTGGGCAGGTAGAAACAGCAAGATCTCTGGGGCTCGTTGGACAGTCAACCGAGCCTAGCCAATGAACCCTAGGTCCCAAGGAAAAGGCCTTGTCTCCAAAAACGACTCCTGAGGAACAACATTTCAGATAAACCTCTGGCCTACACACACACACACACACACACACACACACACACATAGCATTTTAAGCCTTTATCCAAACATGGTAGTTTATTAGATTCAGTGAAAAGAGCAACTATGATTCTCAAAATTGTCTAAAACAAACCATATGAGCACTGACATAGAGGAATTTAAAATAAAATTCTCAGACAGATACATTAAATAAATAAGAGGCTAGACAATTAGTTTGATGCTGATTCAAAAAATTTGGAAAGCACATATGGAACACCAGAAGCAGGTGTCACGGGAGGCAGATAAGCAACCGCACTGAATACAGCTACAAATGCTATCAGGGAACTCCAATTAATGTTTCCGCATTTATCCCACCAGCAAATATTTATACAACACTTCAAACGGATTGCTGAGGTATCAGAAATAGAGTAAGCCTTGTGAGGAGCTGGTCAGAGTTCAAATCCTTTCTATATCTCTCACCGGTTGAATACTTTTTTTAAGCTTCAATCCCCTTACCCATGGAGATGCTAGATACTACAGGCTAGTGCTGCGGGGTGAGTGTCAAAGCTAAACAGGATGTATGGAAAGTGCCTAGAACTACCTTGTACATGGTAATTGTTCACTCCATCACAGTACGTGTCTTCAGAAGCCAAGCCTAGGGTAGTAGGAATGACTGAAGACTTTGTCGGTCTAGGGAGGGAGACCTGTCACTGGGCTAACTGTTCGCTGCATAAACACAAGAACCTGAATTTGGATCCTTCGCACACACATGGAAAAACCTAACTCGGTGCTTCTGTGAGACAGTATGCTTCGGATTCAGTAAAAGACCCTCTTTCAAAAAATAATATGGAGTGCAATAGAGGAAGACACTCAATATTGACCTCTGTCTACTCTACACACATGCGCACACACACACACATACACACACACACATGCACATGCACACACCTATTTAAACTGATCCCATGAAAGACTTACCCTTCCTCTGGGAAAGCCAACAGACACAAGTTGGGGCTGCTGATACTGGAAAATGGAGAGCCAGGCCTACAAGCTCTTTCTTACTGAAGCATTTAGACCTAAAAGTTCCTCTCACATCGGACTAGCTTTCCCACTCATTACTCAGATGAGAAGCAGCTTCAGGGACCAGTGCCCTTTCCCAGTTCCTCTGCTTGCACAGCAGAGGGACGTGTAACAGGGGAAAGCACAGCCAGGTCCTGCCCCTGTTCAGAGAGTCTGCTGGGCCACCAGCATGCACAGGCAAGGACAGCCCCCATTCTCTTCACTTGGGAATGTTCATGGCAGCATGATTCTGATCAAACCTGCTAGTTGCCCTTAGTCTGGAAGCTTCCACATTCAGCTGAAAACTCTTATCAGAGAAAAAGGTCAAAGGGTCACATGGTGAAATCAAGATTACCCCATTTGAATACCACAGTGGAACTTGGGTCCAGAGCAGTGAGGCAGGAACTGTGAGAAGAGGCCAGAGAGGGGCCTTCTGCTTCCAGGTCACTCATAACTTAGGACCTCAGGCCTTCCTCTCTTGCTTCCTCGAAAAACACAGTCATAACAAAAACTTTGCCAGCAAATTCCAGGAAGGGCCTAATACCCTTAGTACTATACAAGGATCCTTTGCTAAAAACCCACAAAACACAATGGCACTTGGACACAAGGAAGAAGGAATTGAAAAGTAATTGATTCACTTGCCCCCAGACTTTGCACTAAGCATCCTGGCCCCAACTACAAAGGCACAATCCTGATCTTTCCTTTGATAGTACTTCATTCTGTCACCAAGGGTCACAAACTCCAATAGTTTAGACCTCGGGTTATAATTAGTGGTAGTTATTTTCAAACCTCTAAGAGTCTTAAAATGAAGGAATTCTGTCTATAAGAACAATCACAGCTTTGTATCCACAGAAGTGACCCCTTGACTCAACAAAGACAATTGCACCTTTTTGACTCTGACAGCCCAGCAAGCAAACTCCAGGGAAAGAAGGGTGTCAGTGTCCCCACGCACCTGCTCTGCCGGCTTCCCACCTTCCTTCCCCGTGGCTCCAGGGACCTGCCGGGAGTGCCTTCTCCCCTCTAAGAGACTAACAAAGTCCAGATGCCACATCTACCAAGACTCACCTGGCCTTCAAACCTACAGCCGATTAGTTACCTCTGCGACTGCCGGGCCTCCATGGAGCTGATTCATTAGGGCAAAGTACAGTGTCGCTACCACAGGCTGGGACAGTCCTGACTTGGCATATTTGCTCAGAACCTGGTAGGGATTGGTGCTTCTGTTTGCCTGGTCGTGGACTGAGCCAGCTGCACTCCTGTGAGAATACATCCAACTCCCAACAACAAATAGGGAAGAGGGACACTAGGGAAAGGAAGCCCAGAATGGCCTGAGGCAGCCTGGTCTGTGGGGCAGAGTGCCACCTTTGGGGTGTGAATGTGTGGCTCTGCCAGTGGCTGGCTCTATCGCTCAGCCTCTCCCAGTCTCAGTTTCTTTTTCTAAGGCTTAGCTGACAAGGCTCACCAAGAGGAGCAGGTGTAGGGAAGTACATGAGCTACAAGCAAGTCCACACTAAGAGCAAGCCTTTCCAGAGCTCACACTAAGACAGGTGGGGAGCAAATACCTGGAGGCCTTGGTTTCCCCCTGGTTTCTACATGTTTCCCCAGTGAGTTTGTGCGGTCAAACTCTATGTTCCAACTGAAGGGCAGATTTAAGTCCCAGGGCTGAACTGAAGGCACTGAAAAATTTGTACTCACAAGAAAGGAATTTCTTACATTTGAAAAATGTATTTCTTCATGCTGCTAAGGTAAGCATAGAGTACGCCATATCTCCTTTGGAATGTACGTTTTAAATTTTACTTCTTCCTATAGGTAGGCCTGGTTTTGATTCTTTCAACAAACTTGTTTGTTTTGTCACGTTACATATTAAACCAAGCACTCACACATGCTAAGAGAGAGCCCTACCAACGAGCTATATCCTCAGCCCTGTTTTTGAGAAGGCAGTATCACTAATTTGCCCAGGCTGGCCTTGAACTCACTCCATAAACAAGGTAGACCCTGAAGATGCTATTCCTCAACTCACCTTCCTGAGGAACTACAATTTGAGGCCTTCACCACCAACCAAGTCAAAAAGATTCTTATTTGCCAACATTTGCCCATATAAATATAAAAAGATACTGTCCTTGCTTTCAGGTCACTTAGAACAAATTAGCTTTTCATGTAGTTCCTGTTCTAGGGGAAAACACCATTATCTGGTCTTGTGGTGAGACAGGTAGTGTATCTAAGCCATGAGATTTTCTTTCAGCCACTAACCTGAATCCTAGCACCTAACAAGAGAGCATAAAACCCTCAGAGTGTAGACAGTGGTTTCTTACCATGTGAGACCACGAGGTCTGGCTTGCCAGTGACTGTATCATTGCTTTTGATCCCTCTTGGAAGAGGCACTGGAGAAGGACACACACTCACACACACACACACACACACACACACACACACACACACACACACACACACTGACAGCAGGAATCAGAACACTGTTAATTATCAAACAGGCTCTATCTCACATTCTGCTTTTATATATGGCAATGGCAGTCATAAAACTGACACAATTCTTTCAGCTTGTGAGATGGCATCAGACTCACCCTACAACAACACCTACATTCCTGGGGTGCTGACACTGAAAAGAATCTCAGAAATCATTTAAGCAATTTCAATTAAAAAAAATAAAATAAAACTAAAAACTACAGAAGAGTGATTTACCCAAGATTTTACAAAGTTAAACAGACACCAGTGAGAAGTGTGTTGATATGCTAGAGCTAGTTGCCTTACACACTGCTTCCTAGAGCCAAGTATGAAATATTCAAGAGTTATGTGATCTGCTCATTAAAACAGAGGTAATTCAAAACTCACTATGCTGTGGGCATTTACTCCACAGACACTGGTGAATGCTATTCGAAAAGACGGTTTGTTTGTTTTTCAGTGAACCCATGTACCAACATACTGAGTTCGAGCCTGGACTCTTAGTTCTGAGCTCCCTGCTCCTTCGGTTACAGAGGTGTCGTTCTCTTGAGAGCCTTAGCTGCACATTTCTAGTTTAAACATCTAGCCCAGTTGCTCTGAATGCTCCTTCTGTGGCATCCCAACGCATCTCTAATTATCTGAAGAGTTATTATGAAACTCTTCAAATACTCACCAACCAAAATTAATTTTAATTAGCTTTAATTATTTTGTATAGACATATGGCACACAACAGTGAAATGGGTCACCGAAGGAAATAGATTGTGGTGGGATCTCACCACTCCAAAGCATTTGGGATTTCTCAATCCCTGATTTCTCCAGCCCCAAATAGTTACAGTTACCAAGTCTTTCTACCTGGCAGCTAAATTCTTCCTGGTTTCCAGACAAAATTTATCCAGTTTGACAATGCTTTAAGAACTCAGTCTCTAGTAGGAGGTGATTTGAATTAGCCCTGACACTCTAGACTTTGGTTGCCATGCCCCTGCATGAACTCATAGATTCCCTCATGCCCAAACAGCTACTGTCTTTACATTATCCTTGCCCTGGTATCCTGCCTGATTCTTGTTCTGTATCCCACTTATTCACCAAGAGGAGACTTAGGAACTTGCTACTCTGTGTGAACTTCACAGAGTTCCTGGCTCCCTTTCCAAATACCAGACTACTATCTACAGTCTTGGTTCAAAGAAGAGTAACTACCCAGTATATAGGCTGAATGTGATTTTCTTCAAATATTTGCAAGTTGAAATCCTAAATCCTAGTGTGACAGGGTTAGGAATAAGGCCTTTGGAGGGTCAACAATTGTGGTAGTGGAGCTCTTGTGAATGGAGTTAATGCCCTTACGCAAAGGCCCAAAGGAACTGTCTTCCTCTCTGCTCTCTGTCCTAGAAGGATACAACCAGAAAACAGGGATCGGCAAACCCAAAATCAGGCCCTCATCAGACAGTAATTCTACTTACAAATCCATCTTGGACTTCCTAGGCTCTAGAAGTGTGAGAGATAAAGTTCTGTCATTTAAGCCATTAAGTCTGGGGAAATCTGTTGTAGCAGCTCGAGCTAAGAACTATCCTGGTACAAACCATGTCTGACAAAAAAAGATCACTGTTAATGGTGCTACTGAATCTCTGGCCATCAGATAGAGTTGGTAGATGTGAACACTCAGCTCCAGGTCATGTTTGCCGTGAATCCCCAGTCCTGGCACCTCAGGACTGATTAGAGTCACAAAGAACAGTCCAGCAGAGACCATTCCCCAGCCTTGGCCTTCTTTTTTCACCAAAATTAAAAATTTAGAGAGCAAACTGAGAAGTTCTGTGTCAACACGTTAGTGGTATTTATCTACTTCCAGGTAATAGACTTTTATATGATTTTATTTTCCTCTTGCTTGTTCATAGTATCTAACTTTTCTGAGACAGAGAGAGAGAGAGAGAGAGAGAGAGAGAGAGAGAGAGAGAGAGAGGAAATTTATAGAGAGATGATGATAGGTATCACTTAAAAATGATAAAATAATTAACATTGCCTTTAATCAATATCACATCCCAATGTGTTTTCAAAGTAGTAACGAATTGGGTACCTAAGTTACTAAGTAGTGCAATCATATCCCGCAAAGCTTCTAAGACTGATTAACTGCAGCAAGTCTGCTATTGTGGGGATAATTTGAACAGACAATGTATTCAAGGATTATTTTAATACTGATTTTTCTGGGGAAAGGACACACAGAAGAAGGTGTGAGCCAAAATGGGGTGGAGGAGTACATTACTCAAGGCTATTTAGGAAGAAGGAGCAGGTAGAACTATACATGATTATACAAGAAGAAATAACATATGTACATAGAAAGCAAGTACCACATAGTTCTGAGAAAGATAGTCAACATGAATTGATACTCTGTTAAATAGAAAGGATTGGGGGAGAAGTCAAGGACATCCTCCAAAACTGAGAGGATGCTGCAGATGGAGTCAAGTTAAGACATGCTAGGTGTGACCTCGGGGACACAGATAGGTAGATTCATACGGCATTAGCTGTGATGGCCTGGAGACCAAGAAAGAGGTATGACAAGAGTGATGGCTGGCATGACCAAGAACATGCAAGAGGTATGACAAGAGTGATGGTTGGCATGACCAAGAACATGCAAGAGCTACACCCAGCAACGGAGCCTGTGCAAGATAAGAATGAAGTGGCATACAGGTACTCTAAGAAGTGAGAGAAGACAGTGACCCATATGCCCAAGGAGATGATGGCTTCAAAAATGGGAAGACAATCAGCAATTCCAAACTCAGAAGCACATTGAGAAAGGCCACAAATGAAAGCAGATGTTCTCTGGATCACCGGATTTGACTGTGAGGAGGTCTGAGGGTCTTTATGCGAACCATTTCAGTGTAGCTATGCTCAAGGTAGTTCAGAATTAAACTTGGGAAGGATGTAATAGCAAAAGGAAAGTAAGGAAAAGGAGACAGCAAGCAAAAGGATCTTTCTCGAGGCTGGGTGGGCCAAACAGGCTGAGGCTGCAACTGGCACTGAGGTTTGAGGAATCTGTTTAGAGTGGACAAGGCAACACACACAAATGTGCTGGTTCATGTGGATGAACGTAGACACTGAAGAGGAACTGAGAGAAGGAACCTCAGAAAAGACATGTGGATCCCAGGATAGGGGAGCACATATTTAGGCCTGGCTAAGAGGAGAGACACATACCCCCAAGAAAGAGATACAGCAGGTGAAGACCACTACAGGTGAAGATGTGTCTATACAAACAAGGCCCAAGAAAGAAAATTCTCTGGAGTAGATTGGACTCTCTGAATGTGGCTGACAATGAGGGCTGACTGAGAAGGCAAGGACAATGGCACTGAGTTTTGATTGTACTGCATGGACTGGCCTTGTGGGTGCCTAGTCTGTTTGGATGCTCACTTTCCTAGACCTGGAGGGAGGGGGGAGGAACTTGGACTTCCCACAGGGCAGAAAACCCTGACTTCTCTTAGGACTGGAGAGGGAGGGGGAGAAGGAGTAGGGGGAGTGGGAAGGTATTGGGAGGAGGGAAGGAAGTGGAAATTTTTATAAATAAATAAATAAAGAGACTCCAGAAGGATATAATATTGCCTAAGTAAACAGGAAGTATACTGTAAACAATTTCAAAAACTCTAGAATTGACAGAGATATCTTGCTGCCTGGACAGTCACCCAAAGTTCTTCTGTACCACTGGGGCATCCATCTTCAGCCTACAGGCCCATAGTATCCAGCAGACTTTTCTATGAAGCAGGAAATTTCAAAAACAGTTCCACCTATATTGGCAGTTTGTCAGTCACTTTCTTCTGTGTCCTGCAGAATGTCTAGCAGACTTTTTTATGAATCAAGAACCCTGAAGGATCACCTCACCTTTAGGCAAGTTCAGCAGTCATTTCTCTGTGGATCCTGCATGTCCAATTCACACAGCATATCATCAAGCATTCCAGACAAGAGCAGTTTCTTGCCAAAATGGCTAACAAACACCAGAAGGAGCTTCTTTGATGCCCATCATCCTCCTGAAGTAATTGGTGCTGCCAGAAGCAGATGTGTCTTACTGTCATGAAAGTCCTAAGTTCTTAAAACATTTTAAATGCCATATTCTGAAGGTCTCTGAAATATCTGAAGAAAACCTATCTAACTGAAATATATCTCTATATATCTAGGAAACCTAACTAACATGACTACAAGCTTGACTATTATAGATGATTATCCATTGACCTATATTTCTTAATTATACATTACATTTTTAAATGAGCTGCACAAACACAATACCTTAATCAAGAGCAGAAATATACATAGAACAAAACTAAGCTTAAACTTGTATCAATAGACCAAGATCCATACCAATGCAAAATATTCATCTCTACATCACATCCCCCTTTAAATGTAAACAATATTTGGGGATGTGAACATAGTTCTCTCCAAAATGCTTCCTGCTTTTTGTTGGGTAAAGTAATTTTTGGGTTGTTCACATTGACCTTTTAGAAGGTCTTGGTCCATCAAGCCATATTAGTCTGGAATGATTTCACAGGTTCTCATTCTGTGTGGAAACAAAACAAGAACCTCTTTTCCAAAGCAACATATCCTTAGACCCAAATTTTAAAAACAAGGTACCTTTAAAGTATATATGTTGATTACTTAGCTCCTTTACAGTCAAAAAATTCAAAGAGAACATAATAATATACATAATCCACACTCTTTGTGTATAGTCCATCTTTACATGGCTTATTTATTTTTACTCTATTACTTTTTAATATTTATTTTAGTATCCTTCCTCCTTTAATCTATGACTATCTGTACTCTGTCTCTTTAAAGACTTTACTTTTTTTAAACCATTTACTTCTTTTCATAACTCTCTATACTCATTTTTTTCTCTCTTCCAAGTCTACCTACATTTATCCAACACTGTGACTCATTTAGAGGTCTTTTCTATCTGAATTTGTCTTTACTGCATATTTATAATTATTTTCTGACCAGAGTGCTTCTTAAAATGCTAAGCCCTACTTATGAACTTAAGTGGCATCATTGCTAAGAGAAATATGGCACTGCTTGCTTCCTTGTTACATCCAGTCCAGCATGGTGGAGCTGTTTGCTGTATCTGAGAGCCATTTTTAGGCATACAGCCAATCTTTGTTGCCATTAAGCAAGTTGTTCACAAACTTACAAGTTCACAAACTTGCTTAATGGCAAGTAAGCACTCTGTTCACAAACCCCATTTAAATGTTCCCTAGCCATACCTCCAGAAAGAGTCAGAATTTGTGCTGGCAGCAAGGCCCAGACAGCCAGCATTTCAAATGGTGTGGCTTTTTGTCTGCTACCAATGAATCAGGAAAACCTCTCTTAAAGGAGCCATGCTTCTCCTTGCTTCTAGCAAACAGAGCCCACTTAATAAAATGCCACTACCAAACCATGCTTAATTCTGTTCCTTTGTATCTAGAATTCCTTCCCAAACTCTCTCAGGTTTTAAGTGGATTTTAGTTGGCTACATTGGGTACCAAGTTGTTGTGGGGGACTGCTTGTTCATTTCCCTGCTGCCCGGCAGCTTAGACCCAAAATAATCACATAGAAACTATATTATTTAAAAAACCGGTTGACCCATTAGCTCTAGCTTCTTATTGGCTAACACTTACATCTTAATTTAACCCATTTCTAGTCATCTGTGTGTCACCACGCAAATGTGGCTTACCGGGTAAAGTTCCCAGCATCTGTCTCTGGCGGGGCTACATGGCTTCTCTCTGACTCTGCCTTCCTTCTCCCAGCATTTAGTTCTTACTGCATCCAAGAGCTAGAGAAACAGTCCATCATCCAAGAAGGACTCCAGGCTTCCTTGGCATCCCCGGGCTGGCAGAAGGACCTTACTTCTCATCCATTCACACTCCCATTTTATTGGGATCTTCTGAGTCAGTACGAGTGCACTGGTAGACGGATGTTACTGTGGCTTCAGGATCTGTGTCAAGTGTCAAGAAACAGAGAAGACTCACGAGCAGCTAAGAGAAACAAAGGTCTTTAACAGCAGAGTGTACTCCCCACCGCAGATCAATGGCTGCGAAGTCCTCAGAAGGGGAACACAACTCAAGCCTGGAATCAGAATGTCTGAACCTGAGTCTCTGTTCTACCATCTGCCGGTCATGTAAAACTGAAAATTATATCTATATTTCCTTTTCTCCATCTGCAGAAACCTATTTTACTGAACAATGATAAAAACTGACAAATGATTTATATACAATAAACACTCAAAAGGTGCTAATAATTACCACTTCTCTAGATGTGCTAGAAAATGTGCCCACAACATATTCTGCACACATCACCAGTAAGAGACCTGAATATCTATTATTGCTGTGAAATCAACAAATCCTCCTTGACACTTAATGCAGTGCCTACATTGATTCAGAACTTAGAGGAAAGAGACAGTGTCACTTGACTACACGGGGGGGGGGGGAGTGAATGAATTAAGGTGAGAACGTCGGTATTAGCAAATTTAAGGAAGTATGGTCCAGTGCTTCCTGCACAGGAAGTTGATTGCTACAGGAACAGGGCAGGATGCCACAGGATGAAGCATGAACTTTCTTCTATAAGCTATTTTAAATAGAAATTTAATTTAGCATCAATAGAAACATTCTGGATGGAAGTTTAAATTTGCAACCATTTTTAAGACAAGCATGAGATGTCAAAAAGCATTCCACTTTGGCTATGAGACAGATACACAGACCCATACCCTGCATCCCCAGAAGTCATTTCTTGCCACTTGTTTGAGAGACATATTCTTAACAAGAGCAGACACTCAGACACACAGAGCCAAAGAGCTGGAAAGAGCCTCTGGAAGAAATCCATCCCTGCAGGTGAAGCCATGGCTCAAGCCAAGGCCCCCACTGATGTGCAGTTCTTTCATTTACAGACCTAAAGCATTTTGAGCTCTCTACTCTTGGATAAGATTCTGTGTTATAGAAGACTTTGAGCCCTCAACCATTGCACCACACCAACTCACTAACCATTCGTAGAGTCTTAAAAGTCTAGCATTGCCTTGATTTTCCTAGGACACATGGTGTTTCTTCTCTGGAGAAAGTAGGTCCTTGGGGTCCTCATAGACATACATCCTCAAATGTAAAGCTCAGATGCTCTTCCTGATGGATGGATGGCATGCAGATGTGGCTCAGGATCCTATCTCAATTGTCTGAAGACTGGGAATACCTACCATGCAGTCATCAGACTTTTCCTCTCCGGATTACACAGCCCCAACCTCATTCATCAAATCTCCATCTTAATCTTTCTGGGGAGTACCAAAGTTCCAAAGAGCTGGGAACCGATGGGACTAAAGAGATAGCCCAGTGGCTCAGGCCACTTGCTGCTTTCAGAGGACTAGAATTTAGTTGTCAGCACCCACGCTGAGCAGCTCACAATCACTTCTGACTCCAGGGCATTCTACATGCTCTTCCAGACTCCATGGGCACATGCACACAAACACGTGTGCTTGCATCTACATAAAATAAATCTTTTTAAAGTGGGAATTGAAACTAAGCTTTAATTTTTAACTCCATTATTTCCCAGCCACATGCATTTGAAAAAAAAATCACTCAATTGCCATAATGTTCCAGATTCTTCATCTTTAAAATGAAATTTTAAAGGTGCTTCCTTAAAGGGCTGTGATGTGGATGAAATGAAAGTGCACATGGAAAAGCACCAAAGGCAGTGCCTGTTCAATACGGGGATGGGGTTGCCTTTCATCCAGGCTCCTCACGGTCTGCATGACAACCCAAGCTCACACGCAGGTGATGGTTGATCAGATGCAGTAATGGAGAGCGCTTTGCACTTGAAGTTTTGCATTCCAACACCTCTGTTGATTAGCTGCGAGACAAACAAATTACTTAACTTCTCAGGCAGAGTATCCTCCATGGTTAAAGGAGTGGGTGATAATAGACACCTTCGAAAGACAGTGGTAGAATAAGTGAGATAAAGTGTTGTTTGCAGCATATGCCCAATGTTTGGTTATTATTCTAAGAATAAACTAATACATGGTGTATCTAACAGGTGTGCCTAAGCTGTTGGCCACAGGGCCACATGAGCCCAAGAGTTGTAATCAATGTAGGCCAAGAGATAGTATTGTATAACAATGTTAAAAAATTAGACACCCCTTGCTAGACATGCTTAGAAAAGCATCTATATATTGTAAGTGTTCACAAAGGTTCTTATTAAAAGAGCGTGGCTGCCAACAGCTGACAGATGAGACCTCATGAAGTAATGTAATGAAGCTTCTGCACAGAGTCGGAGACCTGGCTGACTCGGTTAAGGTGCATACCATAAAGCATAATCTGAGTTTGATCCCCAGACCCACGTGTCAGGAAAGAACTGACCCTCACAAGTTGACCTCTGACCTCCACATAATACATATACAAACTAAAGAAATGTAACTTTCAAAAACTTAAAGCTTCTTTCTGTACAGCAAAAGAAACTGTGAGCAAGTCAAGAGGCGGCCTCACAAAGTGGGAGAACATCTTTGCCAGCTATGCATCCAATGGTGGGCAGATAACCGGAGTAAGAGAAGAACTTTGAAAAAACTAAAGAACAGGAAAGCAAACAATGTCATTGGAAAATGGACCATAGTTGTTAACAGATAATTTAAAATAAATAAACAAATCGCTAAGAAGGCTTTCAAAAGTGTTCAACATCATTAGCCACTGGGGGGAAAACAAGTAAGAATGAGAAGATTCCATCCCATCCCAGTCCCAATGGTCGTCATCCTGAAATCAAATGATAACAAATGCAGAAAAGAATGTGGAGAAACAAGAGCCCTCACTCATTATTGGTGGGAGTGTACACTGGCACAGCCAGTATGCAAATCAGTCTGGAGGGTCCTCAAAGAGCAGAACAACATGACCCAACTATAGCTCTCATAAGCATAGACCCAAAGGGCTCTATATCCTACTAAAGAAACACTCATTCAAACACGGCTCCTGCTTATCTATTCACAAGAGTCAGGAAATGGAATCAGCCTAGAGATCTGTCAACAGATGAATGCATAATGAGAATGTGATACATTCACACAGTGGAATTTTATTAGCTATAAATAAAAATGAAATTGCAAGGGAATAATGGTACTGGAAAATAATTATACTGAGTGAGGACCCAGAGAAACAAACTACATGTTCTCCCTTGTACATGGATCCTAGCTTTAGGATCTGTGTGTTTAACTTGAGTTCTTAAAGAAGCCAGGAAACTAGAAAAGGGTCATTGGGTCAAGGGTTGCCTAAAGTGATGGTGAGTAGCAGAACATAGGTAATATGAAAACAAACGGAGAGGATAATGGGAGGTGTTGCTGATGCAGAGATAGAGGAGGAGGGGAAGAAGGGAAGGGAAAAGGAGGAAGGGAAGAAGGGGAAGGGAAGAAGGGGAGGGTAAAAAGGAGAAGAAGGGGAGGAAGATTAACCTAATTGAAGAGTATAAAAAAGAGCCATATAGAAATTATTATTTGTAAACTGATTTTAATATGTATTTTAAAACATAGTTAGGGGCTGGAGAGATGGCTCAGTGGCTAAGAGCACTGGCTGCTCTTCCAGAGGTCCTGAGTTCAATTCCCAGCAACCACATGGTGGCTCACAGCCATCTATAATGAGATATGGTGCCCTTTTCTGGCCTGCAGACACACAAGGAAGAAATGTTGTATACACAATAAATAAATAAATCTTTTAAAAAAAACATAGTTAGAAAGAAGTTAGCGTGCAAGCTAGATACTGCACCTAATAGTTATTCAACAAAATCCCATGCCAGATGTACTTCCTTATGAGTTTCCCCAAAACAATACAAGTTCTTGCCATTCCTTTTGGTTGCCCACCAGAACTAATTTGAAAGACCCTATTGCTGAAGACATCATACATCTTGGGTACAATGTATAAAGATTTGAGCTAGAATGAGTCTAGAAGCTTCCTCCATGCTGGCTAGTTTTCATTGTACAGGAAGTTACTATGCAAGCTTCCAGGGGTGAGGCATGAAAAGGGAAGAGTGACCTTACCCAGCTGAGAACATTGTGAACTGCAATACCAATAGGCCAGGCAAGATGAGTTTCCTGGCACCGTGGTGACCAACTGTTATGAAAGTGACTTAACTTGCTTCTGAGGCCCACTCTGAAGAGGGAATTCATGCCTAGTACTGTGAACCTGGTTTAAAAATCTATGACCGGGGTCTTGGACACTGGGTAGAGGGAATTTGCCACTATTGTTTAGCTTAATTGGCATGGTGCCTAACTGCTTTCTAAATAATTATGCTTGTGCTTATAGACAGGTGCTGTTTTCAGCCTTAATCAGAGAAGTTTCTCTTTGCAATGAATGGTGGTGAATACAGAAACGAGGGCCGCTCTCAATGCTGAGCACACGTGATGATTGAGTGCGTCACCCTAAAGAGGATATTTACAGCATCTCCTCTAAGGCTCAGAAAGCAATGAAGAGGAGATGGGAAAATAAAAGAAGAGCCAAAAGACAGGGAGAAGGGAAGAGAAATATTTTCTTCTGGGCATAACATAGCCAATACAATATTGATCACACAGTATCCACAGCTACCTGCAAAAAATAACCTGCATAAGACCGGACCTGTCAACAGTCAATCATAGATTTTGGAGGGGCCCTTAAGGCTCTATGCCTCCCTCCTAAACAATTGCCCACTGATGGATTCCGGAGGAAGGGCAGTCATTGTCTTTAGTTGTGTAGCTAGTAATAATGATCCCATCAGACTCCAGTAAATAATTCCAAACATGTAATCATACATATAGTCCTGCCAAATTTCAGTGGATAACAAAACAGAACAAAAAAATGAATGTGTGAAAGAAACTTGTAGAGGGGAGGAGAGCTTTAGAGATAGGAGGGAGGCAGAAGAAAAAAGAAAAGGTGGGGCTGGTGGTAATTAGAATCGTGTGTGTGTTGTGCACATAGATATGAAACTGTCAAAGAGCAAACTTAATAAAAGATTTTTTATCATTCAGCACCAATGCAATGACTTATGAGCTGGCACTCAATTCTCATTTCAAAGAAAGAAAAGGAATGCATCTTTAAAGTTCAAGTCTTACTCAGTGACATCTTAGGATAAATAACGATCTTTATGATTTTCCCGAATACAAAATTTTTACTATTACTTTACACACACATACACACACACACACACACACACACTTAAATAAAGAGCTGTTTTTTTCAACTATTCAGAGCATGTTGTTATATTAGCTTTTATCTTTCATTCATTATGAACCTTTCACTTCATTATTCTTTAATATTGCTTGGTAATCTAATCTGGAGTTACTATTTCTAATATTCTGCCCTTTCTCTCTTCATAATGACCCACTGCTACTATCTACTATCTTCCCCAGAAGTGCTTGTCCTGGCCTTCTTATTTCAATACCTGGTGAAATTAGTGGGATTGATTTTAGAAACAATAAAGAAGACCAGAAAGGGTCAGAGATTGTGCCAAGATCACCCAATGCCTCTGTATTAGTCACCAAATGAGGGGCTTTACAGGAAATCAATCAAAGGACTTCTAGCCCATGCTTTTATCAAAAAAAAAAAGGCAAGTGCTTAGCAATAGGCATGGAATATATTTGACACAAAATGCAATTATGTAAAAATCCATTCCATGTGAATACAATGATTACAACCTTCAAAGTCATCAGCCTGTATAAATAGACTCGTTCAGCCTAATGATAGATTGGTAGGTAGGTAGACAGCTATTTAATGATAAAAATAAGAACTCAAAGATTCATTTCTGTGTTTTTCTCCTCATCCAATTTGTCAGCCAACAAAGTTTCACCCCCCCCCCCGTTCTGGTGTTCTCCTCTGCCCACTGTTCATGCACAGAAATAGTCGGTGTGTGTGCAGTGTGGTTCCATACACGTGTTTCAATGGCACTTGCAGCCCTTGGTCTCTCAGTCTGGAATTAGTGCCTGCAGATAGAGCAACTCCCCAGGAGGACTGTTTTGGTGCTGAATTTAGCACATTAGGGCAATTTCTCTAGGAGCCACTTATAATGCCAGAAAACAAAGTTCCAACTCCAGTTCTGGAGGACATCGAAGGGCATGACAGGATGATGGAGAAGTTTCTTTTCTGAGCATGCATGTCTGCAGTTGCCATGGCACAGCTGCCAAAGTTTGCTGTTTTCTGGGAACAGCCTATAAATGACTGCTGCAGTCTCTGTGCGCTGTGCAAACGCTGCCCTTCCTGACATTGCTTCCGGGAGGCAGTTTCTCTACAAGTTGCTATCACTGTTTTCTTTAACACTAAGAATACACTTTATATTCCTCATGGCATTAATGACATCATGCTGATTCAGATGTCATTCATCAAGTAAGTGATGTCATTAACTGACTCCAACTGTGGTATAGGCTCATCTATAGAGAATGAAAAAGAAGTTCTTTCATTCAACAAATAGTATTTTAGACAAACATTAATTCACTTGTTAACTGAAACAAAATGATCTTTCTACCATAGAAACTGATTCTCCCTAGTTCCTATAGTAAAGAAAGCAAGTCCCAAAACTCTATGGAAAAAATACACAGAGTTCATGTTCTTGCTTAATAACTAGGGAGTAAGTGTCTATTATGTTCAAGCTATGTTTTAGAAGTTAAGCCACAAAAGTGAACAAGGTGAACTTACTCCTTGTATTCTTGGAACTTACTGCTGTCTTGGGGTTTCTATTGCTATGATGAAACACCATGACCAAAACCAAGTTGGGAAGAAAAGGGTTTATTTGACTTACACTTCCACATCATAGTCAATCATTGAAGAAAGTCAGGACAGGAACTCAAACACAGCAGGAAAATGGAGGCAGGAACTAATACAGAGGCTATGGAGGAACTCTGCTTACTGACTTGCTTCCCCTGACTTGCTCAGCCTGCTTTCTTATAGAACCCAGGATGCCCACCCCAGGCATGGCACCACCCACAATGGGCTGGGCCCTGGGCCCTCCCCCATCAATCACTAATTTTAAAAATATCTTACATCTGGATCTTATGGAGACATTTTCGCAATTGAGATTCTTTGCTTTCAGGTGACTCTAACTGATACAGAATGAGCCAGGACAACGGCCTAATGGGCACACAGACAAGTTAACTACAGTGATGTGTGCTAGGAGGGACATGAGGGTCCAGTGCAAAGGTGTCACACCCAGTCAGTGCAAAGGTGTCACACCCAGGCAGTGCAAAGGTGTCACACCCAGGCAGTGCAAAGGTGTCACACCCAGTCAGAGGTTTCCCCCAGAAAAGAAAAGCAGCCTCTGCTGAGACCTGCAGGATAAGAGAGCATGCTCCTGGCAGTAGGTGAAGGAGAGCGGTGTGCTTTGGGCAGGAGGGTGGACACTGGGAAAAGATTCATGGAAAAAGAAGGCCTAAGGCACATAGCAGTCGTGTGGTTTGAGCCTAAGACATAAAGAGTCTGCTAAGACTGCAGAGCTGCTTCACTAAGTCCAGGAGAAAGGCCTGGGTTCTTCATACTACTTAAAAAAAAAAAATCTGAGTCAGGTGGTGGTAGCGCAAGTCTTTAATCCCAGCGCTCTGGAGGCAGAGACAGGTGGATCTCTGTGAATTCAAGGCCAGCCTGGTCTACAGAGTTTCAGGACAGGCTCCAAAGCTACAGAGAAAACCTGTCTGGAGGGTGTGGTGTCTGTGATTTCCACCTGCTCAACAGCCTCTCATTTCTGGTAATAATTCACCAGTTTCCTTTCAAAAATCTACCCTGTCCCTCTTTAACTGAGGTATCACATATGAGACCTACCCTATCTTTTCATCTAAGAATGGGCACAAATTTCAGGCATAAATATAAGAGTTTTATGTCTCCCTCACCACAGGGACTAAGTCAGGGACATGGATCTCTGAACTGCAGCCTGGAGCTGGTGATGGCTGCCACGCAGGACTCATCCTGAAGTCACTGCAGAAGGAAGAACGTCTCCCACTGGGTTAACTAGATAGTGCAGTGCCTATAACGTGGGCGGTACGGGGGGGGGCATTTGCTCCACCACCCACTCAGTCAGTCATAATCAGTAACTGTGATGGGCCTTGTGCTGCTATTAGCATCAGAAACACAAAATAAAATCTAATTCTGCCCCACAGGTTTTTAACATCAGGTGGCAAGACAAATAAAGGAATATTGGCATTTTAGAAAAACCCTGCAGGTCCCACTGGAAAGAACACTTCCAGAACTCCAGACCGCAGGTGAGGCAAGACTTCTCAGTAATCAAGTCAATCAGTAATGTGCGGCTTAAATCAGCACAGGCCAAATTCAGGGATGGTGGAAGGGAAGACTGACCTAGGGGTGAGTGTCCAATTCAAGAGACAGTGAGAAGGCAAAATCAGCAGGGGGTTAGTTGGACTTACACAGTCCTGAAACAGGGACTGGAGGTGCCGAGGTCCCTGATCCTGAATTTTACTGGGAGAAGTGTGTTGGGCCATGGTGGGTTCGACTGCCTTTGGGAAAGCTTGCTGGAAGAGTCTGAGTCAGTAACTACAAATCAGGAGCTCCCAAGAGAAGTCTGAGGAGACATGCATTTGTGGTGGGCCATGTTCATCTGTTTATGTGTTGCTTCTTTGCTGGAGATTCTGTGGGCTTTCATTTAGGCAGTACCAACACCCAAGTCATAATTAAAATCGTGGCTATGAATGAGCCCATCAAAGATCAACACAGACTTCGAAATAACAGCCTAGGTTATGGAGAAGGCATGGAGAAGGCAGAAGCCATGAGGACTGACAGTGTCTGAACAGCATGGAAGGAGATGACAGCAGAAAGAGCAGGAAGTGAGCCTTACCACATGGGAAGCCAAGAGCAACCTGGGCTACACGAGGTCCTGTAGAGGGAGAGACAGGGAGAGAAAACAGCATAAGAGATCAAGTCCTACACAAATTTGAAACCGTGTCATCCCAGTTCCATGGGCTTAATGGAAGGATCAGGCCAGGGAGAGAGCAGCAGACTGTGATGTACCTGTGTGCTTTCAATGGCTGGTTTGTCAATTCGTGGGTTGATTATAAAATGGAAGACACTTAGGTGAGTTATTAACTCAAAAATGGGAAACCAATTTTAAAAGAGAGGCTGAAGAAGGAGAGAAATAAAGGACTGGGTATTGGATGTGGAGGTTCCTACAGAGGCTGACAGGGATAGGAGGTCCAAGAGAGATTTTTCCAGGTCAAAAAGCACACCTTTAGCTGGGTGTGGTGCCAAATTCCTGTAGTTCCAGCACTTGAGAGTCAGGAAGGAAGATAAGAGAGGCAGGAAGATAAGAAGTTCAAAGCCAGCCTAGACTTTACAGTAAGCTACAGGCAAGCCTGGGCTAAAAGACCTTGTTTCAAACAACAACAACCAAAAGCCAAAAAGAACAGCAAAAGAACAGAACAAAAGGCCTGACAGCGAGGAATGTATGCAGACCTATGCAGATAATTTTGGGGGCTAGGCTAGGCAAGGTTGATAAGGAAATGTGTGTGTAATAACTGTGTTAAAGAAATCTATTTCAAAAAAAAGAAATCTATTTCATACATCATTTCTATTGAAACATCTTATGAGTTTCCCACTGTTTGCAGTGACAATCGGTTGATCTATGTGATGAGTTTCAGGGAGCTAAGACACACCACACAATCACTGATGGTAGGTAATTCCTAGTTTAGTTGAAACCACAGCCTGCTTTATTTTTTGACTCAGCTAAATTTCATTCAAGCCATTTTCAGAACTTTCATTTTGTCTCTCTGTCCCTCAAAAGCCATTGGCAGTGAAGGTACTTGTTTCAAGCACTAATCACGAAAAACGATGCTAAGACATCTATGATAAGGTGGTATAGAATCACGACTTTTAGGGCGTCTTTCTTGAAAGCAACCTTTGTTCCTAACAACATCATCCTCTAAGTGGACCCATCTAGGAGAATCTTTCCAGATTGTTCCAGAATATCACAATGTGATGAGGCCTAATTGGTGAGAGGTGAGATGCATTCATAAGGAAAATATCTTTCCCCTTGAACGTGGATCAAGTCCAGAGCTGTGTGAGAAACTCTTCAGCAGGTGGGGAACTCACGCTAGGTGAGGAATCAATTACCGAGGAAGTTATCCATCCCAATGCGTTCACTTTCCAGCACATAAGCTGCGGCCCAGAGTGCCATATGGTTCACTGGGATCTGTGCCAGGACCCAAATCCAATCCCTCTTCTCCCAGCCCAGTGTTCGCTCCTCGTCTCATAACATCTGTTTCTCCTACCGAGCTGCAAACTCCATAGGGGCCATCACTTCTCTCACCTTGTTTACTTAGGTACTCCCAGCAGAGAGGTGAGAATTAAAAATACCTGGTGGTCAGTAAGTTAACAGCTCTCTAGTTAGATGGCAGGTGCTCCCTCGAGAGGTTGCGCGCAAAGCCGATGAGCAGATCAGAGTCTCCACAGAAAGAAAGAAACAAATTTTAAAAAATCACCAACCTGTAAACACATGGTTTATGAACTCTGCAAACACCAGGAACTCTGGACACGACGTCAGGAGATGTGAACCTTGGGAACGGCAGCCACACTGGCATTGCTTGCTCAACGGATGTGTGCCAAGTCCTCGTCTGTCACAGCGTTGGCAGGCACCGCCATGCCCCTAGTCATCTGTATAGCTTGAGAACAGAAGTTTCCACGTTGTCTCTGAATCAGCTGGAGCCAGCTTGAATCCTCCTTAAAATATTTAACAGGCTCTATCCTCTCCCCAAACACTGTAATTGCTGAGCCTCCTTTCATCTTCCCATAATCAAACTTGCCGAAATTTTTATGAAAGTTGAAATTACATGCACGTTAGCCATGCATTCCATCCAGCAAGCGAAGGCCCCTGCCAGGGTACGCGGTCACTGTACAGAGTGAGGGTCAAAATCAGCACTAGCCACCGCTGAATTTGAGGGGGGTTTTTTGCCAACAGGATCCTGTTTAGTTCTTCGTTTTGCTGAAACCATGTGCTGGCCAGAACGCCTTTCTTCTCTGGTTAAGACTAAATACTTTTTAAATGAATCTGTTAGAAGGGTCTCGAGTGGGAATTATATATTCCCTCTTAGTTTTCTCCAGTGTGGGTTTGGTTTGGGAGAGGTTGTTAGTGGTGAGAAAAAGTACTTACATCTTTGCTCCTAAATCAGGGGCTGCTGCTGCTTCTGCTACATCCCATCATGACAGCCTGCTGTGACTCACAGCTGGCAGAAACTGCAAACGGCCCTGCCACGTCAGCCACCCGGAACCTTTCTGCTTTAGCAACAGTTTCCACACGGAATGATTTAGTAGTAACTCCTGAGGCTGGGAACATGATCTGATCACCATATTGAGAAGGTCCCACTAAAAGGGACATTACTTGAAAGCATAGATAGTAACCACACAGCATTCTGTATGTCTGATGAAAATACTAGAAGAGACTAAGAATTATACTGGCTTTCTTGGCAATTCATGACAGTAACTTAATAAGTGCCCTTCTCACAACTGTATCAGGATTAATGGTAGTTCTTTTTTTTTTTAAGGAATTTGTGAGTTTAGGATGGAGAAAAAAATTGAAAAAGTTTTTGCTTATAAATCGAAGCATGGTAGAGTAAATTACTAAAACTATGTTGTAAAGCAAAACTAACAAAAATTGATAATTCAGAGCTGACACTGTGATACACAGCATTTTTTTTTATTTTGGCTCACTAATGAGTGGAAAAATTGTATCATACCTTTTTCCACTTTATACATATGCATCATTATGAGTGATTATATGAAATTATATATTAGTTATGTACACCTACATTGATAAAGGGCATAAGAGATATGAGGTGGCAGCTGCTAACCCTTCCTTTCTTTGAGAAAGTATGAAAGAGCATTGGCAGAGTGGAAGTTGCTTTTTCAAAGCCTCAGATGAACCTGCATCTTTTATGTCCTGTTCCTGCAAAACAGTCTTGAATAGTGTGCATGCTTAAAGAAAAGTCTCTGTAAGTTTACAAAGCGCTAACTCGATGTCTGAAAGCAGTGGGATGCTAAATGACTTCTATTTTACTGTATAATTTAAAGTGTGTTTCAGTTTTGCCCCCTCAGGGAAAACTCTTTAGGTAATTAGGGGGAAAATACAAAGGTGTTTTTCTTATGTGAGAACCTTTGACAAGTGGTAGCTTGACTGAACCCTTATGCTTCTGAGTCCTAGATGGGGCGGGGTTGTTGGTAGTGTTTTATGTTCTTTCTGTGCTCCAGACACACTCACAAATGCCAAAGATTTTACATACTTTTCTGGAATGGAAAAATCACACTGGAAAGAATGGGAAACACTGGTCTAGTCCAGAGCTCCCATAGCCCTTTCCTCCAGGAAGATTTTTGCCAGAAGTTGGTTCTGTCCCCTTCGGAAAGTGACAAAGGAACCCCAGAGCTCAGAGATACTGCTAACAGTGGTGTTCAGTCCATGTTACCTCAGATAATGCTGCCACGGATGACTCAGAAACACACCTATTACATGAACTATGACTATGAACACACCTATTACAGAATGGTGATTGGCAGGTGGTGAACTAATCCCTCCTCTATTTCAACAGCACAGTCAGAAATTGAATAATACAAGTTTCTACTGATAAATGACCAAATAATCAATACATGTTCCACACAAGAACATAGGAGAGGGCACTTTTTTAAATTAAAACCAAGGAGGGAGAAGTTGAGGGAGTAGAAAAAACATGATCAAAATATACTGTATGGAAAAAATTAAATAGATAAAGGGAAGTACATAGATATATGTAAAAATATCTTAATTAGATGAATAGCAAATTCTAGTGTGGAAAGTTTAGAAAATTCAGAATGTTCAATCATCATAAGGCTATGTATCTAAAACCCAGGCATATCTTGGAAAAGGGAATCTTAATTTAATAATTGTCTCCATCAGACTGCCCTGAGAACATGTCTGTAGAGGCATCTCCATGATTAATGATTGATGTGAGAGGCTCCGGCACTGTGGCAGGTGCCCACCCCTCCGGCACTGTGGCAGGTGCCCACCCCTCCGGCACTGTGGCAGGTGCCCACCCCTCCGGCACTGTGGCAGGTGCCCACCCCTCCGGCACTGTGGCAGTGCATGGCAGTGCCACACCTGCACAGTAACATTTGTTCTTAATAATAAAGGCAGATCCAGAGACCCTGGGTTTTACTGTGTGGACCTGGACAAGTTCTTAGACCTTTCTGAAACATCAGTTCTTTCCATCTGGAACAGTGGAATACGTTAGAGATAATGCCATGGTCTCAATGTTTATCATCTCCAAATTCATATGTTAAAATCATGACATCCAACAAGATAATATTAGGAGTTAGGGCTTTGGAAAGATGGTCATGACATGAAGGTAGAACTTTCTTGGATGAGACTCATGTGACTTTAAAGGAAACAGGTAGGAGCTGCTTCCACCATTCAACCATGTGGGATACAGTGTAGACAACCAACCAGAGGGAAGTGTGCTTCATAAGACAAACTCCTATAACTTGGAAGGAATTCCTTGCAAGGAATCTTCAGGTTCCTTGACCTAGGGCCTCCTAGTCTTCATAACTGGAGAGAATAAATGTCTGTTTATTGGCCAGCCAACTGCAGTGTTTTGTTATAGCATTGTGGATGGATTAAGGCAGGATCTTTTTAGGATAAAAATAATTGTAAGTCACTACTTTGGACAAGTTATTTATTATTTAGTTTTACATAATACAAACATCTTTATAATTCTTTCTGATTACTTAAATGGTTTTCATAGGAAAAATAAGAAATTTACTTTCAAACATAGAGAGAAAAATAAAAATCACCTGAAATGTCATTACATAAAATATATTTTTTTTGTTGTTGTCTTGGTTTTATGTTGTTGTTTACTTTTTAAAGACAAAAATTTTGCTATTTAGCCCAGGCTAGCCTCCAAGTCTGGATCCTCCTACCTCTGCTATAATAACAATTGTGTGGTCATCACATCTCACATAATTTTTTGGAACATCTTTGCAGTTGGAAGTAACAGAACATTTTTAAAATAGCTTACATTTTAAACTTTTATAAATTTTAATTTAAAAGACTTGCAAATACATACAAATACCACGCACAAAAATTAACTGTATACAGAGTCTATGCAACTCAATGAACTTACATATGGTTAGAATAGGCACCCACGGACAGGAGCTGCGGAGTGCCACATCACACTTCTCACTTCCAGTATGGAATCGTTCATATCCACCACCCAAAGAAAAAGCTCGTGACAGAACTTGAACTAGAAAAAAGTTATCCTTGTATCCTCTTTTATAACAGACACTAGTAATTTTTTATAGTAGAACAATTCTATAATCTAAGGGAGTTTTTTGGGACACAAAACAAGAATGTGTAAAAGACTCTTCCTTAGATTTATGCAAAGAATAGTTAAATCTGACCTGTATTTCCTATATTTGCATATTGTCTTGCAATTGGCTAATTCTTGTTTTGTTAATCACCCAACTAAATAAAACGTAAGTTACAAATAGTCATCCATAAAAGTCATGATGTACATCATTGCCCTTGACAACACTTTTGGTGTGCATGCAGCAAGCACACATTTGTACATTATTAACCTTGATCTTTTTCCTTCGACTTGGACACCTCGGGCAAATTGAGGAAGTTTTTCCATCTCTCTGCATGTCACTGAACAACTGAGTGCAGACAGAAATGCTACGGCTAGTGCTTCCCAATGCCTCTCTTTTGAGTGTCGTGGATACACCTTGTGACTTCCAGCATCTTCAGCAGGCTCGCAAGAAAAACTCACAACAGCAAATAACAAATATAAACATTTCTTCTCAAAAAGAACTTTAAACTCTATCCCTAAATGTCAGGTAATAATTAACGATGCACTATTTTAGTCATGTTTCTCCACAAGACTGAGACGAGGGATGGGTACATGTCCTGGCCTCCCTGGGAGCAATGGTCCATGGGAAGCCCAGGTTTAGAAACAAGGCAGCCAGTGTGATGGCCATATGTAGTTCTGAAGACACCTGACAGGCTGGGTGCCTGGCTCTCACTACCACTCTCCAGCTTCATTTACCTAAATCATTGGGTCTTTCTGGGCCTCAGTTTTCTTTATTTTATTTTTTAAAACAATCTTTTTATTTACATACCAATCTCAGTTCCCTCTCCTTCTACTCCTCCCACTCTCCCCACCTTCCTCCCCCACCCCCTATTCACTCCTCAAAGAGTTGACTCCCATGGGGAGTCAACAAAGTCTGTCACATCACTTTGGGGCAGGATCAAGGCCCTTCCCCCTGTATCTAGGCTGAGTAAGGTACCGTTCCATAGGGAATGAGCTCCAGACAGCCAGTTCATACACTAGGGATAAATACTGGTTCCACTGCCAGTGGCCCACAAACAACCCAAGTCACACAACTGTCAACCACATTCAGAGGGCCTAATTCAGTCCTATGAAGGTTCCCCAGCTGTCAGTCCTGAGTCAGTGAGCTCCCACTAGCTCGGGTCAGCTGTTTCTGTGGGTTTCCCCATCATGATCTTGACCCCTTTGCTCATATAATCCCTCCTCCTTCTCTTTGACCGGGCTCCAGGAGCTCGGCCCAGTGCTGAGCCGTGGACCTCCATCTGCCTCCATCACTTACCGGATGAAGGTTCTATGGTGACAGTTAAGGCAGTCATCAATCCGATTGCAGGGGAGGGGCAGTAAAGGCGCCCTCTCCACGACTGCTTAGATTCTTAGCAGTTTTCTTATCTCGTAAGTGGGGCTTACCAAAAGTCACCTCAAGAGTGGAGCATTACTCTGGAGTAACTGAATAACTTCAGGCAAAGCACCAAGAAACATGCCACAATGTGTGGCTCAAGTCTCTCACACAGTATTCGGTTATTTAGTGTTTGTCTAGTGCTAACAGTGTTGACAGCTTTGCACTGTATTTTCTATGTGTTTGTGTCATCCACCCAGAAGCTCTGTGTTATCTGTCTTTTCTATTGCAGATGAGAAAAACAGAAACTTGATCACCACTGAGTAGATAAGTGCTTTGTTCAAAGTCCCACCACTGGCAAGAAAACTGAAAGAGACTTTGAATGTAGGTCCAGTAAGGATCAAGAACTGTAATTCTTTTTTTTTTTTTCAAGACAGGGTTTCTCTGTAGCTTTGGGTTCTATCCTGAAACTCACTCTGTAGACCAGGCTCACCTCGAACTCACAGAGATGCTTGCCTCTGCCTCCCGTGTGCTGGGATCAAAGGCATGCACCACCACTGCCTGGCTAAGAGCTGTAATTCTTAATGGCTACTAGCTACCAGTTCAAAAGCACTGCTTATAGACTCACTCCCATGTTCAATCATGTACCCACTCATTCACCCACTGAGAGATGGGCCTGCAGAGATGAGTCGGGTAGACCAGCAGAAAGCCTTCATCGACCCTACATGCTACAGAAGGAGATGTAAAACAAAACAAAACAAAAACAAAGAATAGTCAATACAAATAGGCAACAGGTAATGTCAGATGGTGTTAGTGCTAAAAGACGGTGAGGAAGTCAGAAGATGAAGGGTCAGGGTGGGACAGCACGTTCCCTCGGGCAGAAGTCTCAGGGAATGCTTCTCCCAGAAGGAGAGATATACCCCGTGAGAGGTTTCCATGGTGAGACACAGGTGGAAGGGTCAAGACACAATGACTGAGAGTGCCGATGTCTGGAAATGGGATGGGAACGCCGCCATGGCAGAGTGAGAAGTCCAGAGATGCTAACGGGTGTTGCTTTGCAGCTGCGGGTTGTGAAACAGCCCCTCAGAGAACAGGAAAGTGACTTAGCTACAGCCAAGAGTCAGGAGGTGGCAGAGGATCCCAGAGGAGCTCTGGGTTTCTAAATTACCCAAGAATCCTGCTGGGTAGATCTATGCGGCACATTCTGGGACTGGCTGCTCAGATGCAGGGATAAGTGATAATAGGGATTTATCAAGTCTGGCCAGGCCTCTTATCCCAGGTGCCTGGGAGGTTGAGGTAGGAGGACAGACCTACCTAGGCTGCAGAGCAAGTTCAGCGCCAGCCTGGGTTGGGGATGTAGCTTCATGGTCGCATCCTTGTGTGGTGAATGCAAAGCTGAGGGTTCAGTCTCTCCAGTAAGTGAGAGACATTTGCCATGTCTGGGAGTTTTCCAGGTAAAAGCATGCGAGTTGAACTTGGACCCTGGACTCATGTTGGAAAGGGTGGATTCTGAGATACGAGGGTGGTTCTGAGTACATGGTGGACTGGTTAGGCTGAAGAAAAGAATGGTTGAAGTTGGGGTTTTGAAGGAATCAGGACAGAAGTGAGGAGGTGTAAATCAAATTGGGGTATCAGAAACTAACATTTCCACTGTGTGACTGAGTGGGAGAAGGGGGTATTGGGAATTTAGGAGGTTAGGGAACTGAGAGGCCAAAATGTGACTTGAATTATCTGTATCAGAGGGTTTCCAAATCTGGCTACATCATTCAGTGATCTGGGAGTACTTTAAAAACTCCGTGCCCTGGGGCTGGAGAAATAGTTGAATAGTTAGAAGTGGCTGCTCCTCCAGAGGACCCAGGTTTCATTCCCAGCACTCACATGGTGGTTTACAACTGTCTATTCCAATTTGCGGGATCTTTAGCCCTCTGCTGGCCTCCACGGCATCAGGCATGATGTGGTACGTAGTCATAGATGCAGACAAAATACCCATAAATAAATTTTTTTAAAAAAAAATGTAATAAATATGTGTCTTAGGGCAAGCAAGGTGGCCTAGCAGGTTAAGACTATTGCGTCCAGGCCTAAAAACCTGTAGAACCCACATGGCGGAAGGAACAAGCCAACTTCATGTTTCCTGCTACCCATTTGGGCACTGGAAACAGAGGAGGGGACATAAAAAGAGTGATACAGGATGCTGACCACTGGCTTCTACAAGCTCCCACATATATGTATATACACCCTAGTGCACACATACATATATCACACATAAACAATAACACACACACACAGAATTGCATAGAGATTAGAGGCTTGTAGTCGTATACTTAGGTAATCACCAATAAAACACAGCAGGACTGTGACCATAGTCCTTCATGGGACAGTGAAGAATCAGTTGTTATTTAGAGCCTGCCTTTTGTAGCATCATATGTCACTTAATGTCAAGGATATGTCCTGAGAAGTGCTTCTTTGGGTGATGTTGCTAAACCTACACTGTAGAAGTCACTCGCTGCAGCCTCCTGCCACAACCGGGCAATGTGGTAAACCTGAGCTGTGTGGTATGAAGCCGCTGCTGATCGTTCAGTCAAACCTTTGGTAAGTGGAAGGAACACTCTAAAATAACAGTAAGGAGTATGTGCGGTAGAGTGACGACGTAAGCCAGAAGCACAGGCATCTGTTAGCCGCCTGTGTAACTGTATGTGCTGTACTTTATTCAGCTGACATCACAGCGGGCTTGTTTAAATCATCATCACCACAAACACGTGAGTGACGCATTGTACTGTAATGATAGTTCCATGTCCACAAAGGCCCTACAGGAGCTTTTGACTCCATTACGTTACAGGAAAACTAAGACATTTGTGGTTCACCGTTGGCTGGAAGACCATTATGTGAAGCAGGGCTATATTTTATTTAGACTCTTAGGCAGCATGTTAATTTCCTGTGGCTTCCATAAACAAAGTAGCATAAACACAGAGGCTTCAAACTGTAAGAATTGTTTTCTCATTGCTCCAGAGCCAGAAGTTCCAAATCAAATGTTAGCCTTGCCCATCCTCCGTGTCTGCCTGGTTTTTCTTGGTTTATGGATGCATCACTCCAATTTTTGTCTTTGTCTTTATGTGGCCATCTTCCCACTGTGAGTGTGTGAGTGTGTGTGTGTGTGTGTGTTTCACCAATTGTGTTCTCACCAATTGAACAAAACACCACATGACACACAGACGGCAGCGCTCATGGTGGTGGGAGCTCCTCATACCTCTAGTGGTGGCTAATCAGGAAGCAGAGAAGGCTAGACAGGAAGCAAGGTTGGATCATACCCATCCAACTCTGTCCCTTTGGCCCTATCTTCATCAACTAGGCCCCAAAACCCTCACAAAACAGTACCACCAACTGAGGCTTTCACACTAAAACATATGAGACTATAGAATCCATTTCTCATTCCAACCAAAACTGTTTAAACCTCTCTTTCCCTAGAATACCTAATCTTAACTGGATTATATATACAAGTATATGTGTTCAAATAATGTTATATTCACAGGTTATAAAAGCTTATCTTGTCAACATATTCTTTATGTAGAACAATCCTACAAGGGGTCTGTGGATGGTGACTTAGGGACAGTTAGTAATGACATTCTTACAAAAAATACACTCTTTGGGCCTCGGTAAAATCTACGTGCCACCACAGCTAAAAGAGATAGCAGTGGGCTTTCTTTATAGACCTCAGTGTCCAAGCAGAGAAAAAAGTCTGAAAGGCAAAAAGACTGCTTTGAGGGGTCTGGGGGGTATCCTTCCCAAACATGCCTGTGGGAAGGGGAACAGCGCTGATTCAGGCAAAACCCACCCTCCCACCCTCGCTGTCTGTAAACAATTCAAACTTTCCTTTCAGGGCATGTCAGCGACATCTTCAAATACGCAAATAGCTCTTATTTGATGAGAAGCTACAAACTGACAAGATAATGAAAGCCTGAAAGATTTCCTGCTCCCCATTAGCAGAACATAGTGCACCTGGAGAGACGAAAGCAGAGAAAATGACCTGTGTTGTATACAAATCCCAAATTTAGTTAGATGGGCAATACGCTCTCTAGCGATCAATTATCAAGGATTAAGTGCCCATTCCTGTAACACTGACATGGAAAAAAACAAAATGTGCAACCTCGTCCTACAAGAATTTATGCACCAGAGGGGATGTGAAAAAATTAAGAGCCTATATGGAAGACTAACCATAGCTAAAAATCTTTCTGTAGCCAGGCGCACGCCTTTAGTCCCAGCACTCGGGAGACATAGGGAGGCAGATCCTCATGAGTTCAAGGTCAGCCTGATCACAAGGAGAGTTCCAGGACAGCCAGGGCTGGTATACAGAGATGCCCCATCTCAAAAAAAAAAAAATCCATCTGTATGATATAGACAGACCAACACAGAAGTTCAAAAACTAGAAATTATTGATCCCAAGTTTATCCAATTTTGGTACTTCTTTGGCCCCTACTCCACCAGCCTGGTTGGACTCTTTCCCTCAACTCTCTCTCCATGAGAGTCTAACATCTCTGTTTTACAAATGGAAAACCAGGATTCACAAGTCTGAAGTGATTCACCCAAGATCCGGTAACTCTTAAGTCGGGGAACTTTTGTCCTGAAATTCAGAGCTTTTTCTACACTACACTGAAGGATAAGGAGGGTTTAGAAAGGAAGGAGAAACAAGAAGAACATTTCGAGTATGGGAAACAGGATTAATATTTTATTACTACATTGAGCTCATTGGCTCCTGAGAGCCAGCTTATGTCCCCAGATGAGACGCCACTCCAGTCTCTTTCTTAAAATACCTGCTCTTAGACTATCTGGGTCAGTGAAAGAAGGATCACGGGGTCTCCTTGTGGCTATTTTTAACTTTTTAAAAAGGAATCTTTAAAGGAGAAGATAAAAATTAAGTCAGGAAATCTATTGTCTGAAAAGGAAGCCGTGAAGTAGGAAGTGGCAGGTGTTTCACCCTGACATGGGAGCTGCAGGGCGGACTGTATAGGGTCACTGGGGAAGCAGAGACAGGTGGGTCAGTGGACTAACCGGTCAGCCAGTTTAGCCTAATCAGAAAGTCCCATATCCTAACGACAGGTCCTGCCTCAGAAATCAGTGCAGAGCACGTGCACATCTGTCCATACACACCTGCACAGCACACACACATCTGGACACACATGGCGCGGGAGAATTATCTGTATTCTGTCAATCACGTATTTTAATAAAACACTGATTGGCCATGCAGGAAGTATAGGCGGCAATACCAGACAGGAAGTACAGGTGATGCAATGAGAACAGGAGAATTCTGGAAAGCAGGACGCTTCCTCTGCCATTCCTGCCCAGACCACCAAAGAAGCAACATGTAAGCTGACAGCTGTAAAAGGTACCAAGCCATATGGCTAATGTAGATAAGGATAATGGGGTAATATATGTTATAAGAGTTAACAAGAAGCCTGAGCTAATGGGCCAATCAGTTTATAATCTTATGAAGTCTTGTGTGTGATTTTCTTTGAGATATGCCAGCTGTGGGGTACTGGGCGGGACAGAAACCCCAACGAGCCGGCCTCCATGTTACACACACATGAAAATTCTAAATAATAAGTTAAATTGAGAAGTGACTCCCTAAGGTCACAGAGGTCATAACTGCAAGTAGGTTCTTTTAGCCCAAATCCTGTACATTCCACTCTCAGCAGGCCCACTTAGAATCCTGGTTTGGGCAAGAGTGTCAGACAGAGACAGGAAGCCTAATAAGCTCCCCATGATGCTTTCCTTCAATGGGCAATTTTGCCACATTATTTTAGGTTACTTTTATAATCCCCCATGACACTGACCTCTAATATTGTAAAGCTCTCTTTGATTGGATTTGGGTCCCAGCAAACTTGGAGAGTAATAAGATCTTTGTGCTCACTATGCCTGTGTAAAAAGAAGTACTATTTTTACTTTGCCCTAAAACTATTTCTTTAAAATGATTTAAAAAATCATTCCTAGTTTTATCCTCTGGCACTTAATAAGTTCATATTTTTATCCAATGATTTTCATTATTTCATAAATTTCAATCATGCTCTTTCTTAGCCTGTGGCTTTCCAGAATGAAGAGCCCTAATTCTTTTATCACCCCTCACTTTTAAAAAAATATGCTCTCTACACTCTTGATCAAATGAGATGTCCTTCTCTAGACCTTGACTGGCTCTGGGTATCTTTGAAGTACATCAAATCACCAGGCCCCCATCACTTTGCCTATTATTCTGTATAAAAGAGCACAATGGCTTCGACTAAGATGTAAAAATCTTTTTGAGACATTAAAAAAAAAATCAAGCAGTCCCTTTGCTCTGTGTCAATTCAGCATACACTGAAAAGGCTTACGTTTTCCTTTGACTCTGAAGGGAAGTTAAACAACCAGGTACAAGGCAGCCTTGTAATCCATTGTGGAAATGGCAACTTGAAAGCTCTCACCTACACCAGCTCATCTGACCCTCGCCTGAACCACAAGATGCAGAAGAAAACATACTATTATTCTTATGTTTCACAGGCAAAAAGTAAGAAGATGAATCTGGCCCAAGAACAAAGCTGGAGTTAGAGAGCTGGCCCCTGGCCCTCCAGGCAAGAAACAGTGTATTAGTCACTAGACAGAACAACCTTCTGTATAATTGCTTGTCACCTTAAATCCCAAGCGATCCCCTCTTAAGTTTCTTTTGGTGATCTTCAACAAAGTCCTGAAATAGTCTACAGTCCTATTAAAAGGAAAGATCCTCACAGTCCATACAACACGCTTCCTTTCTCACATCGTTGGGTAATCTCAGTCACACTGTGTGTCAGGACCACCTGCAGGCAAAAGACTCCTGAATTCGTATATCTAGACTACACTCCTCTCTTCAGAGCACCAACCAAATACTTAACAATCTTGGGTATCTCAATATGCACAGAACTTCATCTCAACTGTGCCCCTCTTCATTGCGCGAACCAAACTCTTTCATTGATCCTTCTATGAAACACATGTCCAGAAAGTTGGTGTCACCTTGACACTTCTTCCTTCCCTTCTGTGTCTATATCCAAGCCAATATCAAGTCCCTCCACTTTCATCTCCAGCATGGTTCTACATTATGGCCACATATCTCCTTCCCTACCATAACCAAAGAGCAGCAAGCTGCAGTGGTCCCTTATTTAAAATGGACTCCTCCCTGATCTGCTCCCCTTCAATCCCTCCCCTCTATAGCTGGTAGAAATCGAAAACATAATTCTGATCACATCTGCCTGCCCCATCCCCGCTAAAACACTTCAGTGGCATCCCATCATTCTTATGGTAAAGTCAAAATTCTCATAAATTGTCTTCATCAAGTCAATGTGTGCCCTAGTCCCTACTTGCAATACCATCTCACAAAGCTCACGGACATTTCTGGAGCTCCAACATAACACACCTACCTTCAGTTCATTTAGCTTCAACATAACACACCTACCTTCAGTTCATTTTGTTTTCATCAGCCACAGGGTCCTAGAATATTCCCTTCTCTACTGAAATTTCTAGAAGCCTCCATCTTTCAGCTAGATGCTTAAGAGGCTGTCATCAGAGACAAAGCCCTGCCCCCATTATACCTTACCTGACTCCAGTTCAGCGTTGTTGTGGCTTTCCATTTTATTTTGTCTGACTTGAGTCAGAGTCTCATTCTGTAGACCAGGCTGGCTTCGAACTTGGGGTGATCATTCTGTTTTTGACTCCCAAAAGTATGTGTGTGCCACCACACCAGGCTTGGTTTTGTTTTTTTGCTTGGCTTGACTATCTCCTCCACTGGATTTGTAGCCTTTGCCCATGCCAGTCTGCCCTGTGTAGTGCTGAGCACTTTGTCCATGATCCCCCAGCATGGAGAGAGTTCCAGAAACCAGTGCATGCCCATGCAGACCATGAGCGTAGCAATAAGCTCTGATGTTAAAAAGAACTGTAAGTATGGAGTCCAGCACAAAGACGACTTTGAAAAATCACTTCTATTTGATTTTCCTATAAAAACCTAGAAGGAAAACTTAAGAGGGAACAGCCTACTCCCCCACCCCAACTTATTGTTATTAAATCCAGGCAAGTAGGTGATAACCTCTTGATCCCTTCACTTGTTAAGTACCAACACATTTATCATCTTCATTATAACCCAGATAGAAAAAATCACTTTCTAGATTTACACATATACACAGGAAGGAACATTACCAAACACACTGGTGAGAGCTAGATAGCTTCACTCCACGGATCAGAGCAGAAAATCTCACTTTGGTTGTTGACCTTTTGTGTGGGTCAGTGTTGGAGACTGAACCCAAGACCTGACAAACGCTAAGTAATTAAAATGGCTCTGCCATGGCGCTACTTCCCCAGACTTTCACATTAGTCGGGAGAGACATGTGCAAGCAGACCAGTCCACCTTTACTGAAAAGGGACAGGCAGGGCCGTGGGAGTGATTTCTGCAGCAGCCAGCCTCTGAGGAAGAATTAGGAAGTCTATGAATATAGAATAAACACTGTCACTTGGAGACATATTGATTCTTTTTTCCTACTAATGGCTCAGATGGTGGAACCACCAAACAATGACTAAAATATGAGTCAGATGCTTTCAAATCAAATCATTTCAGTGAAGCAGGAAAACGGGCAAGCAGAGAGCAGGTCATTAGAGGCTCTAACCAATACCTGCGAAATCTGAAATCCATTCTCCGTAATGACTGCCTCTTCCCATCCAAATCATTTTGACATAAGTGAGCTGGGGACATTCAATCTTTACTGCTTGTGACACCCAGTGACCATCCAGGCTCCATGGAAAAGACAACTCCTGCTTGGAATGACACATTCTTTCCCAATTCTGATTCACCTTCCTTCTCTCTTCCAGGCACCATCCAGCATGTCTTCAGCAATGCCAAAGTGTTTGGGAAATGCTGAAGCTGCCCTCTGTGGTGGTTTAACAGAAAATCCCCCGCAAGGGAGTGGAGTCATTAGGAGATCTGGCTTTGCTGGAATAGGTTGGCCTTGTTGGAGGAAGTGTGTCACTGTGGGGGTGGGTTTTAAGGTTCCTATGCTCAAACTGTACCCAGTGAGACAGACCACTTCCTGTTGCTTGTGAGAGATATAGGATTCTTAGTTACCTCTTCAGTACCATGTCTGCCTGCATGTCACCATGCCCCACCATGATGATAATGGACTGAACCTCTGAACTGTAAGCCACCCCAAATAAATGTTTTCCTTTGTAAGAGTTGCTGTGGTCATGGTGTCTCTTCTCAGCAATAGAAACTCTAAGAAACCCTCAAAGTTGAGTTTCATGAGATTTGGGAAAACTCAACTTTCATTTAAGAATAAAATTAGCTACTGTGAAGATGAAGTTTAGGGAAATGGTCAAAGAAAAAAGTGTATCTTTGGAGGAACAGAAGTGCATAAAGCTCTAAGGAGGTGAGAATATACTGTACACAGCAGCACACGGCAGAGCCCCCTCTACCCACAACAGGCATGTGACCAATTCCCACAGCATCCTTTCTCTGCATCTCCTTCTAAATTCTTAATTGTTTCTTTAAATGTTCATCCTTATTTTATTTCATACTTATATTCTTTATTAAAAACAGTTTGAGGACAATTTTTGCATATGCATATAAAAGTGGTATATGTGTATGTGGTGTTTGTATTCACATGTGTGTGAACACACGTGTGTGAACACATTCAGTGTATGTTGTGAGTGTGGAAGCCCCACGTCAACACCATGTATCCTCAGTCTGTCTCTACTTCATATATTGAGGTAGAGTCTCTCACTGAACCTGGAGCGTCAGCTGTCACTGATCTCTGCCTCCCTGGCACTAAGATGACAGGTGGGCACCACAAATGCCTGGTTTCTATGGTTCTAGGGATCTGAACCCTAACCCTGTAAAGGCTTTGCCCATTGAGCCATACTTCTTGCCTCAAAGATGGCTATTTTGAAATGGTCTAAGATAGTTACCAGACAGCAAAACCTCTCGCCACATTTCTTGGCACAGAACCAAATTACTACACAGAAGGACCTACATGCACCCCTGTGTGTCAAGGCCAGTTTATATCCCATCAGACCCCTCTTTCTGACAATTATCACTCAAGCATCAGAAGAAACAGCATAACTGCTTCTCCTTCTACAAGGAAGGCTCACACGTTGGAAATGCATTTACGACCTCTGACCTACACGTGATCAGAGCCAAACATCAGGACAAGAGGGACTGCCTGGGAGCCTCAGCATCCCCTATCCAGTATGAGGGCAAGAGTATCGTAACATAGTGTGCACTGTTGGTGTGCGAGAGGACCAAAAGTCAAAGTTCAAAGTGAGGAGCCTATTGAAGGCCCGTTGCTTTGACAGCTAACATTCCAGTTTCAGTGAGTGACAGACCCTGCCTCAATGTAGGAAATGGAGAGAGACTGAAGAAGACATATGACTTTGACCTTCTCAATGTCCTCCATACTCACAACATACACTCCATGTGCACCCCCCACATGTGTGCCCATGCACATGTAAATACAAATGCATACATCACACTCATACATACATACACATGCAAAACATTATCTTCACAAGCATTTTGGAAAAGGATATAAGTATATAGTGGGGAAATCACAAATCAAACCATCGTAGCTCAAGAATTGTCGGCAGAATGTCCAGCACATAATGGCAGTGTAGGTCTCCCCCAACGTGCAGATGAAGACAGGGCAGCGGCTCCCACCCACTGAGTTCAGCACAACACCACTGCTCTCTCCCCTGAATCTATCAGTTTACTTAGAAGTAATAGTAACACATCTTTTTAAAAACTGATTTATTGTGGCAAAACATGCCTAACATTTACCATTTCAACCATTTTTAAAACAATTGAAAGTGCACACTTCGATAGTTCATTAGGATGGTCATTACTACCATGCATTTCCATAGATTTTGTTTCATTTTCCCAACCCGAAACTTCAAATGCCCTAAGTAACTTCCTAATTCCCCCAGAAAGGGGTGTCAGGTTTACCAGAATCTATTTCAAGAGGGCTCCTGACAGCCACCTACTTTATGTCTTGTTGAATTGGACAGTTCCAATGTATGCACAGTTATACAATACATATGCAATACAATATATATTATATATGTGATATATATACTAATATATATATATACCAGTATGCATATGTACACATTCATTTGTTAAGAGGCATTTGGGTTGTTTCCATGGCAACATATTCTTAAATATTCCCCCAATTTAAGACTCTAGATAAATTAAATGGTAGAAGGATAGGAAATCAATATTCAGACATGATACTCTCAAGAACTTATATCTCAAGAACTTGTAACTTGTCTGGAAAGAAGAGAAAGTGGAAGGAACCAGCATTCACTAACAGATTACCATTGCTATGTGCTTTGCCCAATTACCTCATGTACTGACTGGCTACAGAAACTCTGAGAGACAGATATTGTAACAGTCACTTTGCAGCAGTGGATGCCGGCCTTCCTAATGCTGCAACACTTTAATATACTCCTCATGGTGTGGTGACCTCCAACTAGAAAATTATTTTCCTTCCTACTTCATGACTATAAATTTATTGCTGTTATGAATCATAATGTAAATATCTGACATGCAAGATATGTGACCCCCAGGGGGTCACAACCCACAGGTTGAGAACCACTGATTTACAGCAAGAAAAGCAAAATGCCAATCACTTGAGTCACCATCCTGCAGCAGGGAGGGTGGGATTCAAACCCACATCTTAAATTCAGAAGCCTGTGTTCCTTCCACTACACATGTGTCCCCGTGATTCAAGGGGAACGTGATAAATCCTGGGGGAGGAGTCAGGAAGGCAGCAGCAGCAGCAGAGAGGAACACATTCCTGAAAATGCAGGCAGATGGAAAAGACCAGGCCTACAGATCAGAAAGGCCTTAGAGGTGGAGGAGAGGAAACCACAGGAATGGAGCACAGGGCGGGATCAGCAGAGGCACACTTGGGCACTGCGGGAGTGTGGAGATGAAGGTGGAAGAGTGGGAAGGGACGAGTCAGTCACAATGCAGTATCTGCTCAAGGAGTCTGAGCTCCACAGCATAGAAAATGCTGAGACACTGAGACGAGACACAGTCAGAGCTGATTCAGGGAGATGATAATGTGAAACACAGATGAAGGGAATGAGAGAGTACAGCCATAGGAAAAGCCAGTCAGACATGAGACATAATCAGAATAGAAAAGGAGGTGTGGAGGCACAGGGACAACTACGGGGTGGGGGAGACAACAGACTTGGTGGCTGAAACACTGATTTAGGTGAGCATCCATCCTGCCCGGATTTCCTGAGACATGTTCTCCTTGTAGAATTAGTAATCGTACGTTTTGCTCTCAGAAAGAGCAGAATTTGGGCAAGAACCTCTGTGATCACACTGATTATGAGCAGAGACAAAGGGAACTGTCACCAAGATGTGACACCTGGGTCAGTCAAGAAGACAGTGCCCTTTAAAATGCAGGAGGGAGATCAGATCCCGAGTCTGCTGCCTGGGTGAGGATTTACTTTAGAGAGAGGAGCACCTTGCCTGTGGACCTGCGTTGTGTCACATGAAGGAAGGCCTCGTTGACCTGAAAGGAATCCAAAAATGGAATGTGATCAGACTTATTTCAACGAATATCTGTCAGACGGCCAATTGTTAAAATACTACTCTTGAAATAATATCAAAGCATTAAGCTGCATCTCTATGAACTTTATACAATTATGCAACACTAAGCCACTACAAATGCAAAGGAATACAATACTATTTAAGAATAACCGATCCATAGAATTTCTCCCCATCTAAGCTTATGATTTTCAGGGTTATAGACACATAAGTGCCCGCAGACAGAAAGCTCACTGGCAGGTCCTTATTCGACTGGAAGAATTTTGTACCAGCTTTTGAAAGAATGATACCCCCGCAAGAAGAATCAATACTTTAATTTCTAAAATTGTTGTTGTCGGTTTATTAAAATTAACCAGTTCCTCTACAACTAAAATTATAGCATATCACAAATCCTACTTTCAGCAATACAAGGTTATAAGGCAAATTATAAGCAGTCACAGTAATGAAAGCAATGTGACACTGGCAGGAAACAGATCGATGGAATGCAATAAAGGGCCCCAAAACAGAGCCACACGCAGTCAACTGATCTTTAACAGGAGTAAAGCAGCTCAATGCAGCACACAGAATGCTTACAACAAACAGCCCTGGGGAAGCTGGGTCAACAAAAAGTGATACAGGCATTCACAAAAATTACCTCAAGCCAGTTCATAAATTTAAATGTAAAATGCAAACTATAAGATGTCCAGGAGACAACACTGGAAAGAATCTAGTTTACTTTGGGTTTCACAGCAGATTTTTGGATACAGCACCAAAAGCACCATCCATAAGGGAATTATTAATAAATAAACTTTATTAAAATTAAGAATGCCGAGGCTGGCAAAATGGCCCCACAGGTAAGGGTGTGTACTATACAAGCCTGGTGACCTGGGTTTAATCCCCAGAACCCACATAAAAGTAGAAGAAGAGAATTGACTCCACAAAGCTGTCCTCTGACCTCCACATGTGCACTGTGATACAGGCACCCACACACTTAAAAATAATAACTTTTCAGTTAAAGTATGTGGGACCACAGAGATAGTTCAGTCAATAAAGCATGTGAACCTGAGTTAGACTCCCTGAACCCACATAAAGAGTTTCATGTGTTCCTGTGACCCCAGCTAGGGAGGCAGTGACAGGAGGATCCCAGCACTCACCGGCAATCAGTCTAGCCACATCGGTGAGCTCCATGTTCGATGAGAGACTCTGCCTCAAAAGCCAAGGTAGAGAGTAAAACGAGAAGTCACCTGGCATCCACCTCTTACCTCCACATGCATGCACATACATGTACATACACCTACATATATATATATATATATATATATATATGCCATAAACACAAAAAAAAGAAAGTTGAAAATGTCTTCTCTAAAGAAGACATTGTTAAACACATGAAAAGACAAAGCATATATAGCCTTGTAGAAAAAAAATGCAAAACACATACCTAACAAAGGGGATAGATAGATAGATAGATAGATAGATAGATAGATAGATAGATAGACAGACAGACAGACAGACATTAGAGAGAGAATGTTTAACGCTCAGTAATAAGGAAACACCCAACTAAAAAATGAACTAAAGGGGGACCAAAGAGATGGCTCAGAGGTTAAGAGCATTGCCTGCTCTTCCAAAAGTCCTGAATTCAATTCCCAGCAACCACATGGTGGCTCACAACCATCTGTAATAGGGTCTGGTGCCCTCTTCTGGCCTGCAGACATACACAGAGACAGAATATTAATAATTTTTTTTTTAAAAATGAACTAAAGGTCTGAACAGACATCTTACCAAAGAAGCACCCAGGTATCAAATAAGCACATAAGAAGACACTCAGTAGACAGAGTAAAACAGTGGAGACCCACCAGACACCTACGCGGAGGGCTAAGAGCTGTGGCACTAGTACCAAGAGTGAGAAAGTGGAGCAGTGGGATCTCTCGCTCGCTCTTGGTGAGCACACAAGGTGACAGAGACTATGGAAGGCAGTGTGACAGCTCCCCACCAGTCTCCACACGCACTTGCTCTACAACCCAGCAACCACACATGAAAGCTCATAACAACCTCATCCACAGCTGAGAAAACCTAAGAGCAAGTGCCCTTCAATAGGCAGTTGGGTAAGCAAACTGGTACATTCATGCAATGAAGTATCAGTCAGTGACAAAAAGAAAAGAAAATGAACTAAGTTGGGAGACAGAGGCAGGGGAATTTCCAAGTTCCTGATCTATGGAATGAGTTCCAACAACCAGGGCTAGTGAGATAAAACAAAAACAAACAAACAAACAAACAAAAACCTGTCTCAAAAAAGAAAGAAAAGAAAACCGAAGAAAATGAGCTACCAAGCCACAGAAAGCCATGGAAGAGCAGTGAGTGAACACTGCTAATGAAAGAAGAACAGCCAGAAGACAATGCCAATCACGTGACATTCTGAAAAGGCCAACAGAAACACCAGAAAGAGCGGTGACTGCCAAAGAGATGGCGTAAGGGGCTGAGAATGAAGATGTGGAGCCTGGAGGATGCTTTAGGGAAGCTATTCTGTGGGCTATGTGATGGTGGTTACATAATAGCAAAGCTCACAGAGCTGTACCACACAGAGGGAGACTGGTGTGCACTCCCCACTGTGATTAACACCCTTCACGTGCAGGCGTCCGTTCCCCGGTTGTAACAAACACGCCAGTACAAGGTGCTGAGTAACGCAGTCACTTCTGACTGTGGGAGAAGGAGTATGAGAACTCCTTCCTCTCCAATTTTTCCGTACACGTAAACCTACTTTAAAAATAGTCTATGATAAGTAATGAGTACAAAGAATGAAATTAAAAAGCAAAGAGTAGAATGAACAAAACAGTCACAATTTGCAGACAGTATACTAATCTACATAGGAAAATGAACCAAAGCAACAAAAATAAACAAGGGCATCCAAGAAGGGAAATAAAAAAGAACTTATAAAAACTGTTGACTGGTCAGGCAGTGGTGGAGCACGCCTTTAATCCCAGCACTCGGGAGGCAGAGACAGGTGATCTCTGTGAGTTTGAGGCCAGCCTGGTCTACAGAGCGAGTTCCGGGACAGACAGGGCTACAAAGAAACCCTGTCTCAAAGAAAACAAAACAAAACAAACTTATTGACTGTCTCTACATTGAAAATATCAATGAGTAAATGTAGCAGAAGCAAAATATTGTTCTCAAAAGTAACAAAAATAGTAATATTTGTGAAAAACGTAAAGAATATCTCATAAGATCTTATGGGAAATACTTTAAGCTCTACTAAAAGACAAGAAAGATCTAAGCAAATGGCTATTCAGTCCTACTTACAGATAAGACAACAAATATGAAAAGGAAGAACAAAGGTGTAAAGTTACCCTTCTATACATTAAAACATACTTCAAAGCTACACACAGAAGAGCTGTATGATGCTAGTACACGATCATATATTTGAACCACGAAAGGAGAAAACAGAGCGGATCTGTGGATCCTGAAACTTGAAGAAAGATGAAAGCAGCATCTTGAGTCATGGAAGACTGAAAATGCTGAAAAATCGTGCTTGCTACAAAGAGGAAGATAAAAATTAGTTAGCTGAGACATACACAATGCAAAAGTAACCAAATATAGTCAGTCGTTAAGGTAGCATAACACCATAAATGTGCAGACTACTCACGTACTGTGTCTACAGTCCCAACTATTCTGGAGGCTAAAGCGGGTAGACGGCTTGAGCACAATTGTTCAAGGCTAGCCTGCGCAACCCTGCAAGTCCCTATCTCAATGGTTCTCAACCTTCCTAATGCTGCGACCTTTAATACAGTTCCTCACATGTGGCAATGCCCAACCATAAAATTATTTCATTGCTACTTCATAACTGTAATTTTGCTACTGCTATGAATTGTAATGTAAATCCCTGACATGCAGGATATTTGATATGGGGCCCCTGTGAGATAGCTGTTTGACCCCCAAAGTGGTCGCAACCCACAGATTGAGAACTGCTGCCCTATCTCAACAACTGAAACCTATAAAATTAATAAACAAGAAAACCGTTTTAACCCTGGGATAATGAAGGACTCTGAAATAACCACAACCACAAAACAAAATATTGATGTTGGAGAAGCTTAGGTGTTAGACAGCGATAGACAGACTAGGAGGCTTTTGCAACCTAACTGCTCAAAGACTAGTTCAAGGACTACAACTGTCTGCAGTCTTGAAACCCGCCTGCACGTTTAGAGAAGTCTAACCTAATCATAAAAGATCCCCCGAGTGCCGTGGTTTGCATAGGAAATATTGGCAAGTACTGGAATAGTTAGTCCCCAGCTGATGTCAACGCCTGGGAAAGTTATGGAACCTTTTGAGGCGGTGCCTTGCTGGAGGAAGTGAGGGGGCTCACCCTGCTTGCAGTTCCCTCTCTGGTTTTTGTTGGCTGTTAAAGATGTGCTCTCTTAGCTTCCTGTTCCAGCCATCGGCTACCATGCCCCTCCCCTATCATCATGGATGCTCCCACAGGAACCATAAGCTAAAATAAACTCTCTCTGCCCTAAGTCCCTTTTGGTCGTGGTGTTTTTTTTTTTAAATATTTATTTATTTATTATGTATACAATATTCTGCCTGCAGGCCAGAAGGGGTCACCAGGCCTCATTACAGATGGTTGTGAGCCACCATGTGGTTGCTGGGAATTGAACTCAGGACCTTTGGAAGAGCAGGCAATGCTCTTAACCGCTGAGCCATCTCTCCAGCCCCCTGGTCGTGGTGTTTTATCCCAGCAACATGAAGGTAACTAACGCACTAGATGACTTACAACACATCCAAGTTGAGAAGCACAGATCACACAAAGAACTGTACACGGGGGGGAGGGAGGGGGCAAATAGAAAACTCAAAAGAGACAAAATACAATTCAAACAACTAGAATACCTCCTAAATACAGAGAGAAAGTGGGGATTTGCATGTGTGTTTGTAAAGTGTTTCTTCTGGCGGGGAGGGAGCACAGAGTTGAGGACTGAGCGACCTTCTCTGTATGAAATACACCACTGAGCTACATCCCCAGCCCAGCCAGCTAGTAAATATACAGAAAGATGCTTAAATTCATTAAAGTCAGAAAATTCCCATTAAAATATAAGATACCTCTTTCTGCCTTATTATTTGGTTAAATACCAGAAAGACGGACACTGCTACATAGCAACAAAACGACAAGTAAACAAGAGCTCTCACGCATTGCTGGTAGCGACAGAAACCTGGTTGGGCCATTCTCCAGAGTGACTGGCAATCAGGATGAGTATATGTATTACCACAACCCAACAACAGTCCTGCTCCTAGCAAAACATAAGAGCTTAGACCTATGAGACTGCTTATTATGATAACATTTCGGTATCATGAAATCAACCTCGAGGTTTATCATGAGCATATTTGCAAACCATGGTGGGTGCATGCCACATACCACTGCCCGGTTCTGGGAGGCAATGGAGTAAGCACAGAGACAGCAGCACCCGGTCTTCAGATAGCACAGTGCCTGAAGGTGAGAAGCCGGCCCAGATCAGAAGCACACCCCCAGTTACGCAGCTTAAAGATAACATAAAATATCTGGGATGTCAAATAAAGAAATGCATTTAATTAATTTAAAAAAATAACACACAAATATGTCCGTGCACTTCACTAGGAAATATAAGTCCACAGAAATGCACCAAACATGCTGCAGACATGTGCTTGGAAGGAAGAAAAGAGTGAGGACGGACAGTGGGGGGTGACAGCCAACGGCATAAGAAAAGGCAAACACTTACAAGTATACGAACACAACAGCAAAAGGCAGGCCTTGCATAGCCCATGTATTTGTTAACACATGTTTTGGGAAGAGAGTGCTGGTTAACCAACCCTTTCCATTTGAGACTGTCCCTAAGAAAGCACACACAAAGTAAAGCGCTTAGAAAGAAGCAGAGAAATCAATCAATCACGCCACTCTCTGTGCAGCAGGAAATCTGTCTTCAAAAACATCTGCACTGCGGGGCTCAGCGCCTTAGGAGACCTTTCCACAGTGCAAACAGACTCACTGGGAGGAGGTGGATGATGTCTACGACAGATGTTAGGGATACTCAAGCCCGTCGCTATCTCCAGGTGACTCACCGCTGCGCGACTCTCCCTGTCAGATAGGAGCTGTTCATTCCCCAAGGTTTGTCCCAGCCTCACAATAGGAAATCGCTGAGAAAATAAGTATTGTCTGAGAGTGGTGCTTCATCACCCTGCCTCCTGGGGAATGAAGACGCCTCTGCAAATGAATGCTAACGTGAAAAGGAAGCTATGACTGTCAGTGCTCAGTCTTGTTTTTAACCATCTTTACTTTAACCATTTTGTATATAAATCTTTTGTAAAAATGAATCCCATATTTACCTGGCTTGCTAAAGAGATAAGACTATGTGAAAAGCTGAATCCCATTTATCTGACTGTAATTTAGATGTCCCATCAGCTTTCCAGGCCCAGCTGCCACTTCTGTTATTATTGTGATTGCTTCTAGAAGTAACTCAACCCTGTCTGCCTGTTCCCAGTGGTGTCCATTCAGGACTGGGAAATAGAGAAAAAATAGAGTCTGGGGCCCAAAGTTAAGTGAAGACAATAAAGTTCTGAGTGACAGCCTGCAAGGCAAAACGCAAAGTTTCCAACGCATCCTTTGAGAGCTGCTAACAGAGGTCTGAGGACACTGCCCTGCGTCCCACATGCTGTTACAGACAGGGAGCCACAACACACTGGAGCCGAGACACAAGCTGTACCCAGCACACTGGTTTTCTGCCTTGAGGGGGCTGAAGCCATAATTAAATGCGTCTGGTGAGACACGCAACCTGGTATTTGAGGAAGGGAAAGATAATACTTTTGTTTTAAGGTGAAGGTTCTGCTTTTGGAATTTGTAATTAGCTCATCAAGTAGGAATAATCAGAGTACTTACAGTCCCCAAATACATCATGCTGATTCATGCCTCCCATTAGAACTTGGCTCTTCCCTATCAGCACTCTCCCCAGGCTTTCCAACTGAAAAATAAACTCAAGGGCAGGACTAAGTCCTACACTTTTATGGACTGTCATACAGAATGTTCTCAGTGAATGACAAATGAAACAGGTCCATGAATAAATGAGTGAATGTACCTGAGACTGAGTGGGGTTTTCTATTAAAAGGCGAAACGCTTTGGTTAATGGCACTGCTGAATTACATTCATCATGTCCTTATTCTGATACAGAATGCTCTGAACACTCTTTTAAAGTCAGTCAATGATGGAGGGAAAGCTTACTGGAAGGGTGCTTTTCCTAGCATGTGAGAGTCCCAGGTTCAAGTCCCACGATGTCTCACACACACACACACACACACACACACACACGTCAATCATTCCATTTCCTCAGAAAAGAGACGCAGAGATGCAGACAGCATAAAAACTCATGAAAAGATACTCAGGATCTCTGCTCATTAGGGGGAATATAAATTATACTCTTAAGGAGGTAACTTTATGCATCAACTAAAGTGGCTAAAATTAAACAACTGATAATATTAAGTGCCAACAGATACAAAACCAATCCAACTCTCAGGCATTATTGGTAGGGAATGCAAAATGGTTCAGCCACTCTGAAAAACAGTTGACAGTTGGCTCAAAAGTTAAATACAGTTTTAGAAAATAGGTTAGAAGCAAAATCCCAAAATGTTAAATCAGACAGCCTAACTTCTAACCCACATGTCTACCATGGTTTACCATGGTTACCATACTGGTCCAGAGTACCCTGCTCATAGGAAACCTGTTTGCCATGGGCTGTCATAGGAATGGCATAAGGTGGTGCTGTCTTCAAACCTCATAGGATGCGGAGGCTGAGTCAGAACTGTTTCTGAGTGACGGAGACAAAGTGAAGAGCTTCTGGGGTTGCCAAGCCTGCCCTTTTCTTACAGGCATCAACAGCCTCCCCTAGTAAGATTATGCATAGGTTTCCTTTAAACAAACCATTTAGAAGCAACTGAAATCAAGTTCTGGCCCTCCCTCATTCTTCTTAATAACGTTATTTAGGTACTATAGGAGATGAGGGGAAATAATAAAGCCAATTAAATATCTCTATAATTTTTCACATTAAATGTACACTTAGCATATATCCTAGAAATCTTGATCCTAAAATAAAGTCATATTTCTACCAAAAAAAAGTGCATGGATATTAGTCAAACCGGAAAACAATCACATGCCTTTAATTGGCAACTGGATAAACAAGCTGTTCTAGATCCATTATCCATCCAATAAAACACAACCCAGCCTTGTGATAATAAAGTTCCCATTTAAAAAGAGAAAACAATACCACTTCACAATAAAAGGGAATAAACTACTGATAATGCAGTCAGCAGCCTGTATTAACTTCTGAAGACATATGAAAAGTGAAAGCATCCAAATTCCTGAGGCTGGAGAGATGGCTCAGCAGTTAAGAGCACTGATTGCTCTTCCAGATGGTGTGGGTTCAATGCCCAGCACCCACACATGGCACCCCACAACCATCTGTAACTCTAGTCACAGGGGATCTGGCACCTTCTTCTAGCCTCTGTGGGCACCAGGCATGCAGATGATACACAGACATACATGTAGTTAAAACACCCATGCACATAAAACGTAAATAAATTTAAAAGTAAAAGTAAATACATAAATCAACAAAAAAAGCGCCAAAATCAAAAGGCCATGAACTATATAAATCCATTTATATGGTATTCTGGAAAAGCCCAAATTATAGGGAGAAAAACCAGATTAATGATTGCTAGGAGTTATGGGGTAGGAAAGGAGGATGGACTCCAAGAGGCACAGGAAACCTTCTAAGATGATGGAAACAGGCTGTATCTTGATTTTAATGGGTTGATTATATACTGCATTTGTTCAAACTCAGAGTGGTGTCTGGGTCCAGCGACATGCACCTATAACCCCAGCTGCTAGGGAGACTGTGGCAGGAATGTCTCTTCAACTTAAGAGTTCAACGTCACACTGGCTGAGAAGTTATTGGCATTTTATTGCTGCTGAGAGAGGAAAGTCATTTTCTTCAATGGAGTGGCACCTGGTATATCACCTGCACTACAAGGCAAGCCCCACTTTCAAGACAAGTCAGCCAACTGACTTACTGACAGACTAGACTTAATGGGTTCTAAGGGGTCAGGGGGTAGAGAATATGAATGAATATGATGTTGGGTGTGCGAGAAGGTGGGGGAGATCTGGGAGGAGCTGGAAAGAAGGATGAATATAATCAACGTATAATTATGAAATCCCCAAAGAATAAATAAGAACATAATTTAGAAAAAAGAAAATGTTCCTTTCTGTGGCACCCTCTAGGCAGCTAACCGTGTCGAGATGAAGCTAACATCTCCTTCCCAGGCGCCAGCTGTCAGAAAGTCATTGAAATGGACAATGAACGCAAACTTCATACTTTCTATGAGAAGCATGGCCACAGAGCAGCTGCTGATGCTCTAGGTGAAGAGTGGAAGGCAGGTTGTGTGTCCAAATCCGTGAGGGGAATAACAGACAAGGTTTTCCCGGAAGGCAAGGTATCTTGACCCATGGCTGGTGAGCAAGGGGCATCAGACTGCGCCTGCTGATGAGCAAGGAGCATTCTTGTGACAGACCAAAGAGAACTGGAGAGAGAAGCACAAGTCTGTTTAGGGGCACACTGTGGATGCCAAGCTGGTGTTCTTAACTTGGTTATCGTAAAAAGGGGAGAGAAGGATATTCCTGGACTGACAGAAGACACTACTGTGCCTCGGGGGTTGGGGCCAAAAAGAGCTAGCAGAATGCAAAAGCTTTTCAGTCTCTCTATGTCTACCAATATGTTGTCGGAAAGCCCCGAAACAAAGAAGGTGAGAAGCCCGGAACCAAAACCCCCAAGATTCAGCATCCTGTTACTCCACGTATCCTGCAACACAAGTGCTCTGAGAAACAACATGCTAAGAAAAACGAGGAGGAGGCTACAGAATGTGCTAAACTTTTAGCCAAGCGAATGAAACAAGCCAAAGAAAAATTCCAGGAACAGATTGCCAAGAGACGTAGGCTGTCCTTTCTGAGAGCTTCTACTTATAAGTCTGAGTCCAGTCAAAAATAAGTCTTTAAGGGGAACAAACAAATGATCAAACTTTGCAGCACACACACACACATACATTAATGTTTTCATTGAGGGTTGCAATTCCAAAGCAACAAGGGTAAGGGAAACTGAGTCAAAGGAGAATGGAAACAACATCATGGTGTGCTACAGATCCTCAACTGGTTGTCGCTTCCAAGGTACACAGAGCTCCTGCTCATATGGGCCCTCTCTGGAGAAGCCGGGTGTGTAAAACAGTCAGTAGGACGAAAATAAAGCAATTTACCTCCTGTCTTCCCTTCCTCAAAGCTTGCCCAACACAGAACACTCTCACTGCGTCACCCAGCCCTCATGCTGTCCCTAGGAAGAGAGGCTCCTGTGAGTCCATTAGCTCAAGTCTCTGCTCCATGGCTGCAGCTCCAGCCTGAGGAGCCCAGGGAAGCCTTGGCACTAAGACCCGCCTCACACTGGGGAACAAGAGATTGTCAGTGGAGTAAGGAGAAGCATCCTAGGATAGCCATCTAGGCTGCAGGACTACAGACCCACTGGAAGAGCATCCTCAGAGAATTGTGACAAAAAGCAAGTGGCCAGGGTCTGAGTGGGGTGGACGGTGGTACAGGTGGGAACAGCAGATATGAGATTCTCCACAGACTGGGTCTGGACCAATGGAATAATTACTATAGTGTTAAAAGTTTTGTTTATAAGACTATTGCACCTGTTCAGAAGAATCTTGGAGCAAACAATTTCTAAACATTAATTCTAATTAATTCAAGTGTTCCCATTCCCTGGACTCTATCCCCAAATACCAGCTCCATAGCCCAGGCCCTTCCAGCTCATCACCCACCCCCTGCCAGGCCTTATCTCCAACCCCAGTGGACTTCCTTCTGCTGCCCAGATGAAGACCACACCAATCAAAAGAACAGAGATGCCCTGCTACACCAAAGATCAAGCTAGCTGGCAGAGAGGGCCAGCCCCTAACTTGGACAGAGACTCTCTAGTAGATCAGAGGTCATGGCAGCCAGAAATCTAGGTCACAAAGTCCAGAAGACCAAAGAGGAAACAAAATCCAAGGAACAAAACACCATCCACCAAAGACAAACTCAGAATTCAGCACCTAGACCTATAATCATCCAGAACTCCGATGCCTAAACACCAGAGGAGGAATACAATCAACAACAGCCAAGGCAATATGGCAACACCAGATCCCAGCTATCCTATGACAAGACCTGAATATTCCAAGGCAGATGAAACACAAGAAAACAATCTTACAAACAACTTTATGAAAATGATAGCGGTCCTTAAGAGAAAATGGGAGAAAATCCCTTAAAGAAATCAAGGATAGGGGCTGGAGAGATGGCTCAGTGGTTAAGAGCATTGCCTGCTCTTCCAAAGGTCCTGAGTTCAATTCCCAGCAACCACATCGTGGCTTACAACCATCTGTAATGAGGTCTAGTGCCCTCTTCTGGTCTGCAGGCATACACACAGAATACTGTATACATAATAAATAAATAAATAAATAAATAAAATATTTTTAAAAAAAGAAATCAAGGATACAAACAAAAAATTGCTGAAAATCAACAAATTCCTTAAAGAATGCCAAGAAAGCCAAGAAAAAACCAAACAGGTGAAGGAAACTATTCAAGACTGAAACTTGAAATAGAAGCAATAAAGAAAACACAATCTTCCAGGCAAAGGTGGTGCATACCTCTAATCCCAGCACTTGGGAGACAGAGGCAGGCAGAACTCAGTGAGTTCAAGGTCATTCTAGTCTACAAGTGACAGTCAGGACAGTCAGGAGAAACCCTGTCTCAAAAAACTAAAAGGAAGAAAGAAAGAGAAAAAGAAATAAGGAAGGAAAGGAAGGAAGAAAAGAAAGAAGGAAGGAAGGAAGGAAGGAAGGAAGGAAGGAAGGAAGGAAGGAAGAAAGAAAGAAAGAAAGAAAGAAAGAAAGAAAGAAAGAAAGAAAGAAAGAAAGAAAACACAAACTGAGGGAATTCTGAAATGGAAAATCTGGGTAAGTGAACAGTAACTACAGATGCAAGCATCACCAACAGAATACAAGAGATGGAAGAGAGAATCTCAGGCATTGAAGATATGATAGAAGAAATAGATTCATCAAAGAAAATGTTAAATCTAAAATACTCCTGACACAAAAAATCCAGGAAATCTGGGACATTATAAAAAGACCAAACCTAAGGGAAAAAAAGGACTAGAAGAAGAAGAATCCCATCTCAAAAACCCAGAAAATATGGAGGAAGTAGAAATTCTTTAAATAAATAAATAAGGAAAAAAACCCAGAAAATATATTTAACAAAATCATAGAAGATATTTTTTCTAACTCAAAGAAAGACATGCCTATAAAAGTACAAGAAGCTTACAGAACAGTAAATAGATTGAATCAGAAAAGAAAGTCCCCACACTACATAATAACCAAAACACTAAACATGCAGAACAAAGAAAGAATATTAAAAGCTGCAAGAGAAAAAGGCCAAGTAACATATAAAGGCAGATCTATTAGAATTACACCTGACTTTTCAATAAAGACTCTAGAAGCCAGAAAGGCCTGGACTTGCAGACTCTAAGAGACCACGAATGCCAAGCTAGACTACTTTACCCAGCGAAACTTTCAATCACCATAAATGGACAAAAAAAAATATTTCATGAAAAAATCAAATTTAAACAATATCTATCCACAAATATACAGAAGATACTAAGAGGAAAACTCCAACCCAAGGAAGTGAACTCATATCAGCAAAATCCAAAGAAGAGAAACACATACACACACACACACACACACACACACACACTATACCAAAAATAACAACAAAATAACAAGAATTAACAATCATTGATCATTAATAGCTGTCAATATAAATAGACTCAATTCTCCAATAAAAGATACAAGTTAGTTGGGCAGTGGTGGCGCACACCTTTAATCCCAGAACTCGGAAGGCAGAGGCAGGTGGATCTCTGTGAGTCTGAGGCCAGCCTGGTCTACAAGAGCTAGTTCCAGGACAGGCCCCAAAACTACAGAGAAACCCTGTCTCAAGAAACCTAAATAAATAAATAAATAAATAAAAATAATTTTAAAAAGACACAAGCTAACAGAACAGTTAAAAAAAAAAAAACAGGACCCATCCTTCTGCAGCATACAAGTAACACACTTCAATATCAAAAACAGACATCATCTTAGAGTAAAAGATCGGGAAAAGATTTTTCCAAACAAATGGACCTAAGAATCAAGATGGTGTAGCTATTTTAATATCTAACAAAATAGACTTCAAAATTAATCAAATGGGATAGAGAAGGACATTTCATACTCATTAAAAGGAAAAAATCCTCCAAGATGACACTCAATTCTTAATATCCATGCTCCAAACGCAATGGCACCCACATTTGTAAAAGAAACATTACTAAAGCTTAAGTCACACATCAAACCTCATACATTAATTGTGGGAGACTTCAAATCCCACTCTCACCAATGGCCAGGTCATCCAGACAAAAACTAAACAGAGAAGTAATGGAGCTAACAGACGCTATGGATCAAATGGACCTAACAGATAGCTACAGAACATTTCACCCAAACACAAAAGAATAGACCTTCTTCTCAGTACCTCTTGGAACTTTCTCCAAAACTGACCACATACTCAGTCACAAAACAAGTTATAAGCGCAGATACAAGAAAATTGAAATTCTGTTTATTTGGTGACCTCACCTGACCTTTAGATAAGGAACAATTTCAGACCTGTGAGATTTAAGTGCTATGTTAGATCAGGATGCATATGCAGCCAGCTTCATCAGACTGCATACCTCCGCAATGCTATTCTCTAGACAGATCATGGGCCAATATATAATCCACCCCTCATAGTACAAATATCAACATACAGTAAACAGTTATGTTCCACTTTAAATTCAAAACCTGAAGACTATGGTTCTAATCCTGCCCTCTGAGATATCAATGCAAAAGTTTTCCTTCATGGGGACAAGGAAAGCTCAACTCTGTATTTTGTAAGAATGCTATCACGGGCATTCAAAAGTTACTAAATTCATTGTGTTTTTTCATGTGTATTGTCTGAATTAATTCTCACAACCAGTGTAGCACAGAGAATATATTACTGCCCCGTTGTAAATGATGACAGAGAAAAAGGATGTATAATTTACTCGTAGCCAGCATCTGAACTCCAGGGTTCTGTCCTCAGCAAGCCATCCAACAGATGCGTGACCTACAATAGCTTGACTCTGTAGCTGGACAGGCTCAGACAGCACACAGGCCCTGTCATCATGGAATCTGTGCTCTGTGGCAAAGATGGGTATTGAACAAGTAAGTGAAAAAACAGAGTCACTGCAGCACAGGCTTCAGTCCACTAAAAGGGCAATGGTGCCAAGTTTATTGTCATATTAATATGAACTATCATGGTCAGATCTGCAAAAATACCAATCATTCAGACACTGCATAGATTTTATGAGTTCGGTGATTATTTTCTTTCTTTCTTCCTTTTTTTTAAGCATTTTTATTTATTGTGTATATAGGGCTCTGCCTACATGTATTCCTGCAGGTCAGAAGAGGGTACCAGTTCTCATTACAAATGGTTGTGTACCACCATTTGGTTGCTGGGAACCAAATGAAAGGGCAGTCAGTGCTCTTAACTTCTGAGACATCTCTCCAGCCCTAGTGATTATTTCCGAATCCCAACAGGTTTTGACAAGTAATGTTTAAATCAAAAATAAAGTTCAGGGGGCTGGAGAGATGGCTCAGAGGCTAAGAGCATTGCCTGCTCTTCCAAAGGTCCTGAGTTCAATTCCCAGCAACCATATGGTGGCTCACAACCATCTGTAATGAGAACTGGTACCCTCTTCTGGCCATAGAAGGAATGCTGTATACTAAATAAATAAATATTTAAAAAAAACAAAAAAACAAAAATAAAGTTCAATAAAATCAATTATATATTCACTTACTCTCAGAACAAAACATAAAAATTGGCATTGCCTAAGTAAATACCAAAGTACTGATCATTTTAATTACAAGATAGTTCTTTCATGTAAGTATTTCTATGAGAGATGAATAAGCCTCACACTATGGAATACAGCATTTCTGGCTGTGGTAGGCAGTACCACAGCACTTTAAGCCCAGCACTTGGGAAGATGAAGCAGGCAGATTTCTCTGAGTTTCAAGTTAGCCTGGTATACATGTGCATTCCAGGCCAGCCAGAACTGCACAATGAGACCTTGTCTTTAAAAAAAAAAGAAAAATACAGTACTATGAAGTGGATTCTTGGTTCATTTAGAGATAGTCTGACATGGTCATGAACAGAAAGATTTTGGTGCCTGCATGTTGGCTCTGACACAACACATTCTTGGGCAGCTTTCTTGGCTTCTAAGTTCAAGTTCTTCACCAGTAAAAAGTGATTAAACAATGGGCAGACCACAAAGAGTTTCTCTGAAGGCTGAACGAATGAATGAACGAATGAATGAATGAATGCAAAGTGCTTAGCCTCTGGTATCCCTCTAAATTGTCTGCCAGGTTGTAGACACGAAAGAGAAGTAGCAAATGTGTGGTGTGTGGATGGACTTGATGTTGGGAAGCCAGAATCAGGAGGCCACTAGAGACGACCTAAATCAGCAGAGGAGGCAGATCCAGGCACTCTCAGTAAAGGGCCCTTCCTGGGAGGCAGAAAGGCGAATGGAAGCTGACAGACAGTAATTAGAGCTAATTCATGTTTGGGAGGAAAGAACAGCAATGTGGACAATTAAAGTGGCTTTTCCCCATGCCTCAGCAACACTGAAAGCACGTCAGTGGAGGGAGGAGATGTCACCCACCACTTGCTTGCCCTCCCGCAGGGCGACTTCGTCTACCAACAGGTACAGCCTCCGGGTGATAGAAAGCCACAGCCGGAAAGGGGCCCAGAAGTTACCGAAACTGGTGGTTTTCGAGTCTTTAAGCCACAAAACACAAAAGTCTTTTCTTAAAAGGAAAATATGAATGAAAAAGAGAAAGCATGCAGTTCCTTTGGCTTCTGAAAAAAATGTGGTCCCAGAGGCCAGCAGCTGTGGTCTCCACTTCCCACCCACATCCCAACCACAGCTCCTAAAGCATCATCAGAGAGCCATAGACAGTGACCTTCTTCACGATTCTACCTTAGAGACGGAAGGTCAGGAAGCAGGGGGACTCCCATGTCTACAGAGGAAGCGGGCTAAACTAGAACAGAACACAACCAGTTTTCTAGCAGCCAATCAGATCCTCTATCAACAGTTTGCCACTTTCTTGACTCACACGCCAAAAAGGAAACGGGCACAAACTGCTTCAGGAACCCAGATGGGAGGCTGGTAACCCGTGAAGTGGGACACTGGAAGCCTAAACCCTGCTAATCCACACCTGAACAGGTCAGAGCCTTCATCACTACGAGAGCTACCAAACAAGGTTGTTGATTTTTTTTCTTCTAAACATTAAAACAAATTAAGGCAAAAACAAACAAAAACACCATCCTGAAAGAAAGGCAGGCACCACAGGAAATGCCTAGCAGCCTTGCGTTCAGTCCAGGCTGCATGCAGTTCTGCTGGGGAGGAAGGTTGAGCCGCATTAGTGAGACTGTGGGGGAATGAAAACAGGGAACAAACACCTAACAGAATTAACTGCAGTGACTAAGGCATTGATTAGAGTCTTCTGATGCCCAGCATAATTTATGAGTACCCAGCTCAGATCATCTGCTTAGACCTGGAGGCATCTATATTTGAAAACCAAAGGTCGAGCCAAGTGCTTCCTCCTTGGGACTCTAGGTTGCACAGTTCAAGGTTCAAATCAACACACGTAAATTATTTTCTAAAGTACCGTGACTTTCCTCCCTTTGAGTCACCAGTGATAGACCGAGCCCTCAAAGTTCAGCATAACCCTGCATCTATGTCAAAAGCCAGGAGACTGGCAGGAATCCGGTCACGCTGAAGCCTATGACACCACTGCTTCGTATGGACATCCCAGCACTCAGGATAGCATTTTTACCTTTTCAGTCCATAAAAGGAAGGTTTATGGTACTCAGAGAGAAGGCTGCCAGATTTGACAGAGATTATTTCCCAGCCTTATCTGTCCCACGTTCCTTACATGTTGTCTCACCTTCTCCAGTTTGAACACAGCGCCGACGTGCGGGTGGATGAGTCCTTGCTGGCAATACTGCAGGGCTGAAGACATGCTCTTGGAAAACAATGCAAAGTCCTGCTGTTGGTAGCGACCCCAGTATAGGCCAAGGGCAGAGATATTCTTCAGGAGCAACAAGTTGGTGGGCAGAGATGCGATTTTTCCCCCAGTGAATCCCAACACCACAATCCTGCCTTCCCACGCCAGGCTGAGGGAGAGGAGGAAGGGGGAAAGGTTATGAGCAGCAATGGACAGACAGGGCTGGGAAGATGGCTCAGTCAATGGAATGCTTGTTCTGATCCCCCGCATTCACATAGGAAGCCAGGCATAGGGGTGTGCACCCATAATAACAGCACTGGGGGTCTCTGGGCAGCCAGACCAACTGAGATGGGAACCGCTGGGTTCAGTGGGAGACCCTGTCTCAAAATATCAGGTGGAGAGCCGGGCAGTGGTGGCACATGCCTTTAATCACAGTATTCAGGAGGGAGAGGCAGGCGGATCTCTGTGAGTTCGAGGTCAGCCTGGTCTATAGAGCTAGTTCCAGGACAGCCAGAGCTGCACAGAGAAACCCTGACTTTAAAAAAAAAAATCAGGTGGAGAAAAATAGAGGAAGAGAATCAGCAGCGTTTACCTCTGGCCCCCACACAAGCATACATGGACAAGTACACCACCCCAGCATGTACAGAGACACACATAGACACACAAGAGCAATGGACATGTGTACCTATCACAGTGGCTACTATTTAAAAAAAAACAAAAAACAGCAAGGATGTGGAAAAATTGAGATCCTCACACCCTGTAGGTGGGATTTATTTCAAAATTGGGGGGTGGGGGTGGGGGCACTACTATGAGAAACAGAATGAAGTTTCCTCAAAAATTTAAAACTACATCTCCAGGCGGTGGTGGCACACACCTTTAATCCCAGCACTGGGGGGGCAGAGGCGGGTGGATGTCTGTGAGTTCAAGGCCAGCCTGGTCTATAGAGCAAGTTCCAGGGCAGGCTCCAAAGCTACAGGAGAAACCCTGTCTCGAAGAAAAAAAAAATTAAAAATACGTTCAGTAACTCTACTCTGGTATATTTTAGAGAACATGAGAGGTCTCTGTGCACACCTATGTCTACAGAAGCATCATTCCCAAATAGCCAAGGGATAGAAACAAGCCAAGCATCCTCCCCAGATGGGAGGCTAAGGAGTGGCACACAAACACACATGCTCACACATGGAATAGTAGTTCGCCTCTGCAAGGGGTCCTCTGGGACAGTGTGCTTTAGAATCGAGGCTGGCTCTTGTGGAGTAGTCCTCTTGTACACTATGAATATGTGTCACTCTGACTGATTTAATAAAAAGCTGAATGGTCAATAGCTAGGCAGGATTTGGGGGCAGAGAATGCAGGGAAAAAGAAAGATGGGATGGAGTTGCCACTAAGAGCAAGAAGAAACAAGACATGCAGGAGGACAGGTAAATGTCATGAGTCATGTGGCAACACATAGATGAATAAAAATAGGCTAATTTGGCTGGGCAGTAGTTGCACATGCCTTTAATCACAGCATTGGGCAGAAGGCAGAGGCAGGTGATCTCTGTGAGTTCAAGGTCAGCCTGGTCTACAGAGCTAGTTCCAAGACAGGTAGGACTATTACACAGAGAAACCCTGTCTCAAACCACCACCACCACCACCAAAACAGGGCTAATTTAAGTTATAAGAGCTAGTGAGATAAGACAAGTTATCAGCCAAGCTTTCATAATTAATATAGATCTTCATGTCATGATTTGGGAGCTGGCAGGAGAGATAGAAAAAGTCCATTTGCAGTCTCTTCAACTATGGAAGGATATTGGGTATCAACAAACGTCTTTCCACAGGTTGTATTTCAAGGCAACTCGACTTGAAGATTGAACATAGGCAGCAGGAATAAGACGGATTATGGCATAAGCATCAGTGTAAACAAAGATATTTTCGGTCTCCTTAAGGCATCGTACTTCTTTAGAGGATTCTGAATAATCTATGAAAACTCCCAACTTTTCTTTAGCCCATTGTGAAAAGTGCCATAGAGCATACTATTTGTGAATCATAAAAACAATAACAACTATACATGGGCCTTTGATGGAAGAGATGTGCGTGGTTGTTTGAGTTTTGTCTGTTTGGTGGTTGTTGTTTTGTATTTCTTCTTCAGAAAGGAAATGTAAGCTGTCTTTGAATACAGTTATCAAGATGGAAGGCAGGAGAGAAGGAGGTGCACTAGGTCTCCGCACCCTCATCTGCTTCTCTAAGCACAGGATCAGCACCCTGAGTGATGCTCCCTTGTCGAGATGCCGGCTTCCCAGCTCAGGGGATTCCTTCTGGATTCTTTCCGGTGCTAACTGGATCCCTTCTGTGGCCAGGCTGCTCTCTCTACTCTTGTTTTTCTACTTCAAACTGAGATAAATGACAAAGCATGGATGTGAAAAATGAAACCAGGCCAGGTGTGGTGGCTCCTGCAGGCTTGTAATCTCAGCACTCAGGAGGCAAGGAGTTCAAGGTCAGCCTTGGCTTACTGAGTGCCTTACTGGACAACACAGCAAATACCCAGTATGTTTTGGTTTTTGAGACAGGGTTTCTCTGTGTAGCTTTGGAGGCTGTCTTAGAACTCGCTCTGTAGACCAGGCTGGCCTTGAACTCCTTGCCTCCTGAGTGCTGAGATCTGCCTGCCTCTGTCTCCCGAGTGCTGAGAGTAAAGGCAGGCACCACTAACACCCAGCCAAATATCTTATCTTAAAAACCCAGGAGGAGAGGGAAATGGAGAGGGTAGGTAGGTGGGAGCAGTACTCTCAGAGAACACCAGAAGCCCTGGTAAAAACACAAAGAAGCTGGTGAGATAGAACAGTCCCATCAAGCCCCCGGTGACACAGTTCATCAGAAAAGCCAAGGGAGCACACAGCATGCTGCTGCAGGGTCTGCACCGTCAAAAGAGCTGGGGAATCCTAACATCTGAACAGTGCCCGCCCCAGAGCCCTGCATCCCCATGTATTTAAAGCAGTTAGTGGGGGGCCCAGGGAGTTAGATTTAACACATGGATAATTTCTAAAGTCTTTGGCATTGCCAACTGGAGAGTCTGCAGTCGTTTTTTGAATATTTTCCAGTTGGGTATTTTGATTTTACTATATTTAAGCATTTCCTGATTTTTCTCTGCTTCTGTTCCTTATCACCCACCCACTCAGCTATTCTCGTTGACGCTGATGCCTACAGGAGACGTGAGCAGCAAAGACAGAGAGAAGCCAAGGCAGGAGTCAGAGATGCAGGAAGGCTCTGTGGAGCCCTGCTCTAGGGCACCTACCTGCTGAGAGACTCCAGGAAGATGTCTCCTCCCACCATATCGATGGCCACATTCACCCCACCGCTGCCCGCCAGCTTCTTCACTGCCTCCTTCAGGCTGCCCTGGCTGTAGTTCACGCTGAACTGTGCACCCCGCTGCATCGCCAGCTTGCACTTCTCATCGCTTCCAGCAGCAGCTATGACCTGAGGGAAAACACAAGACTTCCAATGATCCAGATCACGTCATAGGAGGGGTACAGCCTACCAATCTATACCCAAGCGCTTCTCAAGAAACTTCCCCTGCCCAAGCATCAGCTTCGATTCCAACACTGACAGACCTCACGGGCTCCTCCATGGACCATAAGTTCTGAAGTCCACAGTTTGAGGAACCCATATGTCTAGTTAAAAAAGCAATGAAAGTTTTCTCCAACTCCAAATGAAAACCACCATTTAATGAGCAACCACCATGAGCCACACAGTAAGAATACAAGCTGGACATCATAGCTGGAGTCAAGAAAGCATGATACAGTGTGGGGCAGGGAAGGAGAGAGGCTCCACACGCACAAACCAGAGACATCCAGTCTAAATCTTGAAGATCAGGAAAGGTTTCCCAGAGGGTGAACGTAAGCCAGTGGAAATTCCTGAAGTCAGATAGACCAGGGTTCAAATCCTGGCTCTTCTAACCACCACCTGCGTCACATTGGACAAATTACTTAGGAAGAACTAAGGACACACCGTGTTACTATTTTCTCAGACACTATTCTAAATGTTTCATGTACAGCAGTAATTCATTTATTCATGACAGTTCAATGAAACACACACCATTAGCTCTATGTTACTTGTAGTGAGGACCTGCGGGCAGGCCTGCTTTTCATCCTGCCCAGCTCCCGCACGGCTAGCTTAGTCCCAGAAATAACAACACACAAATTGTATTCATTTAAGCACTGCCTGGCCCATTATCTCTAGAGAGTTAGTTACTGACTAACTCTCATATCTTGATATTAACCCATTTCTAATAATCTGTATCACACCATGAGGTGTGGCTTACCGGGAAAGATTCAGTATGTCTGACCTGGTGGCTGGCTCCATGGCTTCTGGCTCATAGCCCTCTTCCCAGCATTTTGTTCTGTTTACTCCGCCTACCTAATTTTCTGTCCTATCAAGGGGCCAAGGCAGTCTCTTTATTGACCAATGAAAATAACACAATAGACAGATAACCCTCCTCCATCATTTCCCCTTTTTCTGTTTAAACAAAAAAGAAAGGCTTTCATTTTAACATAGTAAAATTACACATAACAAAACAGTTATTAAGCAAGAATTACAGTCACAATATTTATAACTAAATCTTTATCATAACAATGGAAAACTGTAACTACGACTATCCATTCTTTAACTCCATCAAAGACTCCAGAAGGATATATTACCTAAGTAAACAAGAAGTAAGTAACTTACAAAACTCTAGAAATGACAGAGACATCTCGCTGCCTGGACAGTCACCCAAAGTTCCTCTGTATCGTTGGGGCACCCATCTTCGGCCTTCAGGCCCATAATATCCAGAGACATTTCCATGAAGCAGGAAATTTCAAAGGCAATTCAGTCACTATCTGCTGTGTCCTGAAGAATGTCTCGCAGACTCTTTCATGAATCAGGAACCCCGAAAGATCATCTCACCTTTAGGCAAGTTCAGCAGTCCTCTCTCTGCGGGTTCTCTGTGTCCAGTTTATATAACAGTCCAGGCAAGAGCAGTTTCTTGCCCAAATGGCTAACCAACTCCATAAGGAGCCTCTTTGATGCCCATCTTCCTCTTGAAGTAGATTGGTGCTGCCAGGAGCAGACGTGTCTCATTGTCATGAAAAGCCCTAAGTTATTAAAACATTAAATGCCATGTTCTGTAGTCTTTGAAAGATATGAATGTCTATCTGAAATATATCTATGCACTTCTAGAAAATAAGACTAACATTACTACAAGCTTGACTATTATCGATGATTATCCATTAACAATCTATATTTTTAATTATACATTGCATTTTTAAATAAACTACACAATCACAATACCTCAATCAAGATCAGAAACATATATACATATAACAAAATTGACCTTAAAATCCATAACAAAGCAAATTATTCATATCTATATCATATCCCCCTTTAAATGTAAAAGAACATTTATAAACAATATTTGGGAATATGGACGTAGTTATTTCTCTCCAAACTTCTTCCTGCTGTATAGGGGCGCAGTTAATCAGGTCTTTCATGGTATAACCTGTCTGCCAGGTTCATCTCAGTCGGCAGTTGAATGAAGAAATTTTTTGAGGGTGTTCACAGAAACCTTTCAGGAGGGCGTGGTCTATCATACCATATTGGGATAGAAGCAATCCACAGGGTCTCATCCTCTGTGAAAACAAAAGAAGAACCTCCTTTCCAAAGTATCATATTCTTAGACCCAAATTTAGAAGTCAAGGTATTTTCAACATATCTATCTTGGATTAGTTCAGCAGCATTTATAAATAAATATCTTTTAGCAGCTGTTGCTCCTTCCTCAGCATTCAAACAATTCAAAGAGAGCATAATAGCATACAGTATCAAGATTCTCTGTGTATTTTCCATCTTTATGCAGCTTTATTTTTAACCTCTATTTCTTTTATTTTTACTTTTACTTTTTGACACAGGTTCTCTGTATATCTTTGTCCTGGAATAACTCTGTAGACCAGGCTGTCCTTGAACTCACAGAGATCTGTCTGTCTCTGTTCCCCAGTGCTGGGATTAAAGGCATGTGCTACCACACCTTGAACTCAGAGATCCTTCTGTCTCTGCCTCCCAGGCATTGGGATTAAAGGTGTGTACTACCACACCTTGAGGTCACAGAGGTCAATCTACCTCTGCTTCCCAAGTGTTGGGATTAAAGGTGTGTACCACCACATCCAACTACTTTCTTTCTTCCTCTTTTACCCTAAGAACTTTAACCTTTAGCCTGCATATATTTTTAACACATAGTAAACCATTTAGAGGTTTTCTTTGTCTTTGAACCTCTCTTTACTGTATCTCTCTCTCTTTTTTATGACCACATGAGTTTAAAACCGTGGCTTTGACGGTTAGACCCAGTCCATTTTTTAGCTTTCCAGACTCATATTAGAGGTACCATTGGAGCCTTTTACTGCCACAACTCTATGGCGTTTCAAGGTCCCTGCCAGCAAACAAGCTGGAGCATTCTGCTCACAGACCACACTCAGTCGGACTGCCTGCCTGAAAGAGTCAGAGTTTGCCCTGGCAGGACGGCCCAGAAAGACGGCATTTTAAAACAGCGCAGCGTTTTTCCTGCTACGACTGAAAACCGAAAAGCATGCGTTCAGCTTTTCATCAATACCATTTAAGTGTTTCGCAGCAGGACCTCTTAATGAGCTACAAAGTTTTGCAGCTAAAGCTGAGTCAGGAAGCCTCTCTTAAATGAGAGCATTGCTTGCCTCTAGCAAGCAGAACAGACCCGAGAAATTGCTGCCACCAAGAAAACATGCTTTACTCTATTCTTTCCCAAACTTTCTTAAGCTTTCTGTGGATTCAGTTATCCACGTTGGCGCCATCTGTAGTGAGGACCTGCGGGCAGGCCTGCTTTTCATCCTGCCCAGCTCCCGCACGGCTAGCTTAGTCCCAGAAATAACAACACACAAATTGTATTCATTTAAGCACTGCCTGGCCCATTATCTCTAGAGAGTTAGCTACTGACTAACTCTCATATCTTGATATTAACCCATTTCTAATAATCTGTAGCACCACGAGGTGGTGGCTTACCGAAAAAGATTCAGCACGTCTAACCTGGTGGCTGGCTCCATGGTTTCTGCCTCACTGCCCTCTTCCCAGCATTCTATTCTGTTTACTCCGCCTACCTAATTTTCTGTCCCATCAAAGGGCCAAGGCAGTCTCTTTATTGACCAATGAAAATAACACAATAGACAGATAACCCTCCTCCATCAGTTACTGATGGAGAAACTGAGAAAGTTAAGAGAAGTTAAGTATCCAAGGAAGTCCACACAGCTGAGACCCAATCCAGGGAACTCACTTAACCGGGCTCTACACACTTAACCTCCTCACTGACTGACAGCTTCTCTGAGGCTCAGCTACCTCAGATCAGTCTAAGAAAACGTATTTCTAAAGGTAAGTGGAACCCTGAATACAAACGCCCGGGGGGGGGGGGGGGGGGGGAGGGAGAAAAGTTACAGCCAAAGTCAGACATATGCAATCGCTTATTCTATTTAAACTTCAGAGGAATGTTATGGGAAAGGGATAATGACTGCCCCTGCATTACTGCAGAGGTACAGGCTCAGAGAGATTAAGCAATCAAGCCAGGGTCACCCAAGTAGTAGATGGCAGAAGAACACTGAAAAGTCAATAGTACTGCCTTCTTCCAAAGTGCATGCTTTTTCTGCTTTGTCATCCTCAAGGAAAATCATGCCCACAGGTTTGTGGCTAGTCCAGGATCTGGGAAACTCCAAAGCTACAAACACCAAAGTGTCGCCAAGAAGAGCCTTTTCAGTGAGGACGCCCGGCACAAAGTCCAAGGCGGTGCTCAGAATCTGCATTTGTGTGGCTTGAAAGCATTGGTTTGACTGTTAGTTGGGGGCTTGGGTTGTTTGCCTGGCTTCTTTGAGACAAGATGTTGCTATGCACTGCAGGCTGGACTCTAGCTCTCCGCTCTCCTTCCCCGCTCTTCTGGTTCTGAGAACAATGGGGGTATACCACCACTCATGGATATAAAAAAACTTAACTTTCTTTCTTTTTTTTTTTATGGTGCTGGGAATTGAGCCTGGAGCCTTATACTTGCCAAACAATTAATTATTCTACCACTGGGTTATGCCTGTTTAGCCATGCCTGTGTTTTTACTCCAGCCTGTCTCACAAGCACTCTTTATTTGTGGTATCTTGACAGCACTCAAAAGACTTTCAGATTTAAGTACTGCAAAGTGTGGATGCTGGGGCGAAGGGTATTACACTGCTTCTTACCCGTAAGGATGCAGCGCAGAGTCCGTCACAGTGGTACGTGCCTCTAAGCCCATCTGTCTAGAAGGCTGAAGCCAGCCTAGGCGATTGAGTAAGACCCAATCTCATTGTTACTGCCCCATTCTACTGACCACTTTAACCATCTGTAAACTCATTTCAGCATTATTATGTATGTGTGATGGTTAAGATCTCTTTGAGTTAGATAGAGCAGCTTCTTTGTTAATTGATTACTAAATAAAATCTTTAGTATGTTAAAAAAAGAATGTGTTACCTGGTGGAGGTGGCTCATGCCTTTAATCCCAGAACTCAGGAAGCAGAGGCAGACGTGTGAGTTCAAGGCCAGCCTGGTCTACAGAGTGACTTCCAGGACAGCTAGGGCTACACAAAGAAACCCTGCCTCAAAAACGCAAAACAAAGCAAAATCGTACCAGATACTGAAGAATATCAGTGCCCATAAAGGATTCCAAACTCACCCATAACTATTTGGAACTGAAAGCTACTTTTAAGAGCTCCCTAGTACAGCCCTTTTAGCCCAGATTACTAAGGGCAATTTCCACAGAGAGCTATGGGGAGCAGACACCAGACCAGGACCAGGCACCTGATCCCACGTACTGACTGTCACGGGGTCCCTGTGAGACCTACAGTGAATTACTTTCTCTCTTGGTGCCTCACTTCCTTGATCTGTGAAGCAGAAACAATAAACACTTAGAGGACTCATCTCCCAGGGGTAGTGTGAGGATCAAGGTTAAGATTATTGCTTTGGAGACCCTCTGGACGCAGTATGCAACACTGTGAGCACGTGTGATCAAGTGCCCTGCGCCAAGTAGGGCGCATGGAAACAGTTTTAACTTTTACTTTCATTTATTTCTATTTTAAAGGACTTTCTGCTTCAAAAGAAGATATAGCTCAGATTAATTTTAATATCTGAATTGAAGCCAAGTTTTCTATCGAACCTCTTAGAACTAAATAAATAGTATAATTGTATCTTCTTAAGAAATGCTAAACAGACAGGGAGGCTAACCATGATCCCCTCCCTGCCCCCCCACCCCCCATAAGAGAGCTAAAAGCCCTTCCTGATAACATGAAATGTGCTAATATTCCGCAAGAAACCTCCAAATCCCCAGGCTGTTCTCAGCTCTCCTGTCTCCTTCTGCAAGTTTCCTAAGGTGAGAAAGGAGAGATGCCACCTGAGGCACCAAATACCATCAATTTCTGTTTCTAGGCGCAGTCGGTCTCACCATTCCGCCACGGGCCAGAGGAGCCGTGCACTCAGTGTATACAAAACAGCTCTCTATTTCCTCCTGTGCGCTCTGTCTCAATAAATGCCAATTCCAAAAGTTAACTTAGTCTTTCTCTTCCCACTCAGTGTCTAACAATAGCAGGACTCATCAGAGAGACGTGCTGACACACCACACTTCTTATAGGCATGTGCACATAGAATCTCAGTATTCCCAGCAGCTCCAGGGAAGTGTTGCTTACAAATGAGGCAATGGATGCTCTTAAGCTGGAAGCGGAGCTGGCATGTGAACCCCCCTCCGATACCTTTAAAGTTTTCCTCTGACTAGTAGGATGCTCTCTGGTCTTTGAATTCTCTATTTTCTCGCACTTCAGGGATCTCAAGTGCCTTGGTCCAGGTATCATAACCCCTAGCCTAAGCAATGCACCTGCCCTTCTGTCTCCATCACCTCTGACCTTACCTCTCTCCCTCATACCCACAGCCACCACATGAACTTTAAATGCAAAGATGGTGCAGGGAGTGGTAGTGAGGGCCTGCAATTCCAGCCAAGCTGGAGGATCCCCAGTTGGAAACCAGTCTAGACCACTCAGCAAGATCTTGCCTCAAACAAAACAAACCTAAAACTAAAGATAATAATGTCATTTTCCTACTTTAAATTCTCAGCAACGGTCTCCAATAAACATTCAAATACTTCAGCTACAAACAAGGCCCTCGTAATTCTGCCCTGCCTGACTAGTGTCACCTTTCACCACTCCCCTGCAGGTCCTTTGTTCCAGAGACAGCACTGGCAGGCAATTCCCTTCTTGCACAGTGCCTCTTTCTTTTTCTGGGTCTTCTACAACATCGTCCGACTACTACAGTAGCCTTAACTTGCCCTTGCCTTCTGCTATAACTGATACCAATCTTCAGAGATCCTCTGAAATGTCTATTTCCCCCACAGAAGTCTTTCTCTGGCCCCTGCAGCCCCAGAGATGTCCCCTGTAGAGAACCGGTCCATTTTCCATTCATTCATTCATTCATTCATTCATTCATTCATTCATTGCTTGACTTAGGAAACAGCTCTTGAGTATATACTATGTTCCAGGTACCATGATAGCTGCTGGGATAAGTCCTGAACCATGAAAACATTTCCCTTGTCCTCATGGGGATTATAGTTCAGGAGAAGGGAAGACATTGACCCACAATGGGCCAAATATGGAGCAATCACACAGTAACGTATGCATTAAAAAACAGAGGCATAGGGTAGTATGAGATCTTACATAAACAGTAGGGAGGGGAGACTGACCTAGCCTGAGGACAGAGATGCTTCCCTGGAAAGGTGATGTGAGTTTAAGCCTGAATAAATGGGTGACAGTTTGGAGCACTGCAGGCAGAGAGATGTGCATCTGCAGAGGCCATGGTAGGAGGCAGCCCTTGCCAGGTTCCAGTACCTCAAGGGCCAAGTGGTACACTCTAGGTCTCCTCTTAGGGGGAAGGCACGCAGTTGGCAAGACCATACTAAGTACTGTGTGTCCCCAGTGCCCTTCCCAGGATACTTGATAAGTGAATTAATGTTTTCTATGCCTAAACACTGGAGTTAATTTTTAAGGGATACTCTAACACACACATACCTTGGCCCGGAGAACATTTGTCGCCACATCGATCACCGCAAGGCCTGTGGCTCCAGCGGCTGCCGTCACCAGAACAGTCTCTCTGTGCCAAGGAAAGGCGAGCATTACTGCAGGAACCTTCAAGGCTCAAGCACGGTAAGATCCCAGGAACACAGACAAGAGCATTCTAAAGCAGGGATGTTAGAGACCTTTTCATTCAAGCGGTCATGTTAATCTATCCTCCAGCCTGAAGGGGTGGGATATGTACACGACTTCAGGATCCATGCTAACTCTGTCTAGTTCTAAAGATTTTTCTAGGAAGAGGTCTCTCAATCTCTCTGGATAGCCTCTGTCTCATGGCAGTAGCAACTGTTCCTCTGAGCAAATACACTGATGCAGGCCTCAGAAATGTCACCCTGTAACTATTCTCAACTAAACACGGTCTGATTTTAGAAGGTGATATACTGACCAAGTATTCTGTCCTACCCTGTCCCTCTATGTTAGCCACACCACCCACAGCCGTTTAGTTCCAAATAATCACACAGAGGTCCACATTAACTATAAACTGATTGGCCCATTAGCTCAGGCTTCTTATTAACTAATTCTTATAATTTACATCAGCCCATAATTCTTATCTGTGTTAGCCATGTAGCTTGTTACCTTTTTTGGCAAGGCAGTCACTTCTTGCTTCCTCTGTGTCTGGCTTCCTCTGTGTCTGGGTGATGACTGCAGACTGAATCTTTTTTCTTCCCAGAATTCTCATCCCCCTGCATCTACTTCCTGCCTGGTTGCCCCGCCTATACTTCCTGCCTGACTACTGGCCAATCAGCATTTATTTAAAATACAGGGTACAGACTATTGTCCCACAGCAGTGTAGTCATGGACTAGACACTGTTCAACTGAAGCTACCAGTTGGAGAACTCTGAAGCCCAGCTCTATGAACTGATTGAGAGCCAGTTTCCCAAATAAAAGGAAGATTTCAGAACTTTTAAGTTCAAAATATCCAGAGTCGGCAGTGGTGGTATATACCTTTAATACTAGCATTCTTGAGACAGAGGCAGGTAGATCTTTGTAAGTTTGAGGTCAGCCTGGTCTACAGAGTGAATTTCAGGACAGCCAGAGTAACAGAAAAAGCCTGTCTTGAAAACCAAAGATAGATAGTTAGATAGATAGATAGATAGATAGATAGATAGATAGATAGATAGATAGATAGAAAGTAAAATAAAATATACTACTTGACACAACCAACCAAGCCTCATAGAAACACATACCATAAGCCTCACACAGGAAGTGAATTTAAATAAACCTGCTCCCACCTAGGAATAATGGTACAGACCTGTGATCCTAGCACTCAGAAGGCTGAGAATGAAGCTCTTAAATTTGAAGCTAATCTGGGCTATATAAGTTGTCCCAGGCCAGCCTGAACTACATAGCAAGACTTTGTCTCAAAAATAAAATAAAATAAAATAAGCCAACTCTGTAAATTTGATGTATTCCTATAAAGTAATCCCCAGAGTGGTCAGATTCAAGAGAACTGCTTTTCCAAATTTATACTCCAGGTTCTACTACTCTGAGGCAAAAGGAAGGCCCACACCCAGTCCCCAGTATCGAGAGACTGCCTCTTTGACTTTCCTCAGCTTACAGGAACTTAAGCTAAAGAGAAGCCTGGGGAAAGGTGAGGGGAAAGAATGAGGGGGAAAGGTAAGGAACGGAGAGGGAGGATAATGCTGTCTTGTTGGAGTTTGGTTTGGCTATGAAACAGGGTCTCATGTAGCCCAGACTGGCACCTCACTCTGCAGCTGAGAATAGCCTTGGGTTCCTGATCCCCCTGCCTCTGTTCCCAAATTCTAGGAACACCAAGTGCACCACCAGGCTGGGCTTCAGGCAAAGTCCTGTCAGGCCTTCTAACATCAGAAAAAGGTACCACCTAACCCTCTGCCTCCTACATAGTCCTTACCCGGGCTGGGTGCCGGCCCGATGCTCTAAAGCCAAAATAGCTGTGCCATAAGATACCGGTAGGACTGCAGCATCTTGTAGAGAGACGCTTTCTGGAATCCGCCACAGGGTCTACACGAAGAAATAACAGCATTTGTGGCAAATGTGTGCCTGGTTACTGAGGCTGTTCAATAAACATTACGATTTGATTGGGTGAGTAATATGCAATGGGAAACACTTGTCCATCATCACCTATTAAGGAGAACAGATCAGGACCAAGCAAGCCCGGGTGAGTTTAGGACTTGGGCGTAGCAGACTTCCAACCCCTGAGGCTGGCATCTGCTTAAAAAAGGAGCCAACTGAAGGAGAACAGACTCCAGATTACTATGGGGTCACGGGTGAACTGTGTTATGTAAATCGTACCTCCCTAAAACTGGATAGGATTCTTATAACACGGCCCCACTAGGGGGCACCATTCACATCCTGCTCGCCCGATTCGGGGCGACCCTGTTCCCAGTGCAGATCACTTTGTGTACTTATAGGAAAACAAACCCATGATATCCAACTCAATGCGTTAAACCAGTTTTTCAACCACCTGTCACTAAAAAGGGTCCAAATGAATGGCCAGCCAGTTGTTCAGGCACTGAAAAAAATAAACAAAAGGGAAAACAAAAACATTCTACACAAACAAAACTCTGTGCCAGGGGCTGTCACACCCATACAGAAGTTTAGTTAGCATTCGAAGGAAGAAAAAAAAATGCTTGGCTAGAAACAAGCTATAATAAAGCAAACACAAAAGAAGGGCGATGTGAGGAAGAGAGACATGGAAACTGAAAATCAAAGAGGAAATCTACGTGTCCATGAGTGCTGAGAAGCAGCTATACCTTCTGGTCGATGACACACTCTTCGGCCATAGCGCCTAGGTTAGTACAAACTCCAATAACCGGATCTCCCTGGAGGGAAAGAACACAGGTACTAGGGACGGCCCACGTTCCAAGACACACAGCTCTGCCAGAAAACACAGCTTGGCCTTCATATCTACTTAGAGTTTATTTCTGGTTTGAAAACAAAACAACAATTCTCTCAATACCAGGCTACCAAGCCAATAGGAGTACATTTTACACACCGGGGAGCCGAGGAAGAAAAGGTTGGTAAGAATTAGAATCCCTGATTATTTCTTTCACTTGAGAGTCAAACTAAAAATCCTTTATCAAAAAAAAAAAAAAGCAAGAAAAGCAAGCTCTTTATTCCTTTAGTAACTGAAGATCAAATGTTGTCTTATATTCGTAATAGAGTTTAATAAGGTCAGAAACTTCCACCCACTCTCCCCACCTCCTCATTCAGAATTCGTTCTTTGCCTTCTGTCTTGAGTTCCTTTGGACACATGGCCAAGGCCAAGAGAAGAAAGATGGCTGTAAAGGAAATCACCACATGCTCACAGCTACACACACATTCTGGGGTTTTAACCAGTTTACCTTTTTCACAGTGCTGACATCTTTTCCTGTCTCCAGGACAGTCCCAGAAAACTCCATTCCTGCAACATTTAAAGATTAGGTTACCTTTGAAGCCCAGCACTCTGGAGATAGGAAAACTCTTGATCAACAGGGTCCCTCATCTGCTCTTGGGAGCTATTAAGTTTTGAATGCCCAAGGGTAAAAGGTGGTACTCAAAACACAGGATAATGAGCACAAGATTTCATAGTCACAACACATAAACTGTAGCTGCCCCACTCTCAACCTAGATCATTTCATGAATATGCAAAAGCAGTACACAGGTACTTTCGACCCTGATCACGGGGCCACCAGGCTTCCATACAACCCCAACTACAATCACCAAGTTATATTTATCTGCTGTCAAGTCTCCTTTGCTGAGCTATGAGGAGGGCCTCAGGACGTGACCTATGTTTATTCAGACAGTGCTTAGCTCAGAACAAGATGAATTAGTGTCGTCTGCCCTTTCTTCAGCCACCTCTGAAATTTCTCTTCCTCTATTTATTTGTTTGTTTGTCTGTTTGTTTTTTCATTAATTTTTTGTTTTGCTATTTTGTTTTGTTTTGTTGGAGGGAGTTGTTTTTGGTTTGGTTTGGTTTTTTGATTTTTTTTTTTTTTTCCTGAGACAAAGTTTCTCTGTGTAGCCCTAGCTGTCCTGGAACTCGCTCTGTAGACCAGATTGGGCTCAAACTCACAGAGATCCATCTCCCATGTGCTGGGATTAAAAGCATGCACCACTACCCAGCCACCTCTGAAATTTCTGAACCTAATAGCTATGCATTTCCTACTTGCTCTACCCTGAGAATAACTTAATTGTGACATCTTCCTCTGATCTATTCTTTCAGCAAATACAAGGAGAAGGAAACGATTCTGGTATTAAGACACAATACCAAAAACCCCAAACCTAACAGCTGTGTTGCAATCATGCAATCACTATAATTTTTATATTTATCTATATAAAATATGCATGTGCTTCAAACACGCTAAGCTCTACTTAGACCTCCTTAAATAACTTCAACAACAAAACCCAGTCTTTTATCTATATGTTAATGATCTAAAAGTAACCAGAGAGAGTGTGATGGAAGTCAGACAGTGGGCTGCTAGGATACCCTTGGACTGTTTCTTCCTCTTCTTCTTTTTGAACCTTTGGCATTGAGCTCCTTTGGGCTTGGGCTGATGAGGATACAGGTCTTGGCTACAGGTCATCCTTCAGTGAAAAAAATAAAACTGAGGCAACACCAAGAAGGCAAAGGGATAACTAGGGTTAACAACAACATTCTGGTGAACACAACATCTAAAGAGCTGCCCATTTATTCATTTGAAAGTAGTTAGAGAATGTCCTTAGCTGGCTGCGCCTGTCACCTTGACACAGCCCAGAAGTATCTGAGGGATTCTCAATTAGGGGATTGCCTCAGTCAGATTTGCCTGTGGGCATGTCTGTGGGGCATTTTCCTGATTGCTAATTGATGCAGAGGGGTCTAGCTCACTGTGAGTGGTACCATCTCTGGGTAGATGGGCCTGGGTAATATAAGAAGAGCTGAACATGCACCTAAGAGCAAGCAGCGTTCCTCCTCGACAGTTTCTGCTTCAGTTCCTGTCCTGACTGTAAGCCAAATAACCCTTTCCTCCCCAGGTTGATTTTGGTCAGGGCTTCATCACAGCAACAGAAAATCTAGCCAGACCACTGAGTGTGTTCTATAAGCCAGGGCAATGCTAAGCTGGGCATCCAATACTGAGTACTGAGGCCTGGGGGAGGGGGAGGGGCACTGTCACTAGGTAGTGACTCTAACAGTGACGATGGTGTATGTAACAAGCCTGGCAGAGGGCAGGGAGTAGTGTCTGAGAAGATGCATGCGGCTCTGAAAACCCTCAGAATCTCCTTTTCCTGAAGTAGCTGGTTGGTCCCCCATACTCACCGGGTGTAAAGGGAAGAGGGGGTTTTTCCTGATATTGGCCACGACAGACCAGATTATCAGCAAAGTTAACACCACAGAAATGAACATCAACTCTGACCTGCAAAGGAAACACAGAACAACAAAACAGAGACAAAGTTCATTTGGTAACAATTAACTCAAAAAGGGTTACTGAATGAATGACAGCTATATGCCAGGTACTGAACAAGGAACCAGACAGAATATCATAAGGCAAAATGGACAAAGCTTAGGCCTCTTTGGACCTAAAAGTATAGGCACCAACTAAAGAATAATGAAGCTAATGAGTTTCACGATGTAGCCCAGGCTGGCCTCAAACTTGAAATCTTCCCGGAATTATAAACCACAACCACCATGCCTGGTTCATGTGAGTTGAATTATAACTCAACGTAAAGTATTAAAGACAGGAGAAGGCACACATGAGGGCATGTGACCCCTTGAGGAACGCCGAGGAAAACTAGGAGCATCAGAACCCTCAAGCTAATAAAAGCAAAGAATCAATGATTCAGACCAGGAGGTGAAAGTTTGGCACAAATAAAAGCAATGGCATGTGTGAGCGGCCTGTGTCAGAGACAAAAGAAAAGCCAGTGAGCCTAGAACACGAAGCAGAGAGAGAGAGAGAGAGAGACAAGGCCGTGAGAGTGAGCATGCTCCACTACACCGAGAATGGCAGCTATGAACTTAGCCCCTTGGCCTTCATACTAGGAACAACAGGATGCCACTGAGGGGGGTCTAAGCATAGACAACTATGGTCCAAATTTGAGGAGCTGGAGTCCCGGAGGCCAGCCTGGAGCCCTGTCTTCTATGCTCTCAGCAAAGCTGTCACGGAGCAGACCAGTAGCCAAGAGACCAGGAGTTCTCTAAACCAGTGGGTCTCCAACTCCCGGATGCTGGGACCCTTTAATCCAGTTCCCCTTGTGGTGATGATCCTCGATCACAGAACCGTTTCATAACTGCTACTTCCTAACTGCCATTTTGCTGCTGTTATGAACTGGAATCTAAATATCTGCTCTGCAGGATGTCTGATATGAGACCACTGTGAAAGGGTTGTTTGGCCCCCAAAGGGGTGACAACTCACAAGTTGAGAACCACTGCTCTAGGCTTTTTGGGGAGCCAGTGAGTCTCAAAAGGTGGTTGGTCCTGGACCAACCTCAGCATCCCCTGGGGATTTCTTAGAAACTCACACTTCAACAGGTGTGGAGGCATGTGCCTTTAACGACAGCACTGAGAAGACAGAGCAAGGCAGATCTCTGTGAGTTCCAGGCCAGCCTGGTCTCCACAGTGAATTCCAGGTCAGCCAGAGATTCATAGGGAAACTGTCTAATGAAAAAGAAAGAAAGTAAAAAATTCAAACTTCCAGGCCACACCCCATGCTGAATCATACGTGGGAAGTCAGGGCTCAGCAATCTGTCTGAACAGGCCCAGATGACTCCCGTACTCACTAGAGAACATATCCCAACAGACCTTGGAATCCCAGAAGATGCCAGTCGGAATTCCAAACCAAGAATATTCACTTGTTTAAGTTTAGTACAGAGGTGGTAGGGTGGTTAGAAGCCATTTTTCATCTACAAAAATCATCCATTTCTCAATTCCTTTTGGTTTTTGAGACAGGGTTTCTCTGTGTGATAGCTTTCTTGAAACTTGCTCTGTAGACCAGGCTGGCCTCGAACTCACAGAAATCTGCCTGCCTCTGTCTCCTGAGTGCTGGGATTAAAAGCATACAACCACCACTGCCCACAGCATTTCTCCATTCTTTAGGCAGGTGCTACATGTCAGGGTTCATTCCAAACTCCAGGGAGTTAATATTGGAATAACAATAGTGTAAATATGGCTCTCACGAGCTGACTCCCCAAGTCTTGCAGTAGTTACTGACTCACAGGGCCTCAAGGCACTCCACTTTGGTTTTAAGAACAATTTAGCCAAGAGTGGTGAGGCATTTCTGTGCTTTGGAAGCTGATGAAGAAGATCCTAAATTCAAGGTCAGCCTGGATTATATGGTGTGTTAAAAACAGAAAAACACCAATTCCCCCAGAAAGGAATGATTCAAGAGGAGCTCTGGGCACTTGAATCGGGAGAAACCGAGTGACTGCTGTCACGTGCTCTTCCAAGCAATCCATTTTAACCACAGCCTCCATTCTGGTGACCTTTAGGGCTGCAGCTGCGTTTCTGCCTCCCCCTCAGCAATCCCTAGCAGAAGACACTTGCTGGCTCCACCCTGTTTCAAATTCTGCATCCTGCACTATGTATTTGTCACGTACTGTCGCCACTGTGGTCCCTAGGCAAAGCCAAGGTGGCTTTCACCTATCTGGTGAAACCACAACAGGAAAAAGAATCCCATCCCAAATTACTGCAGGACTTCAGAGGGGCCCAGGCATGTATTCACTAGATTGGGGTTTGGGAAATAATTTGATGCTGACGAGGGGCTAAGCAAAGGATAAGGGTCCTTTTATCTGTATTGTTATGTAAAGCCGTGTGTAAATCAGATGCTGTTTCTAAGGCAACAGCTCTGGAGTTTTGGAAAGGGGCCTATACGTGAGTTTTGAAAGACTGCTTCCTTGGCAGTTTTGGCCTTTCTGTGAACCTTGAAAGGGCTTGATCTTCCAGCCCAGAGTGGATGCGCTCCAGTCTCCGGGTCACCCCCATGCTTGGGAACTAGGCTCTTGATCATATGCTTGGGAACTAGGATCTTGACTGCAGCAGGAAGCCATCTACTGTGTGGCCGAGATAGACGGAGATTTTGAACCGTACATGGAGACATCCAGGGGTCAAGTCTGTCACCCTACCTCGTGTGGCCCGACAGGGCGGGAAGCCACCTCTTCAATGACCAGGGGACGCTTCAACTCGGAGCAGAGTGCGGCGCGGTAGTGCCGGCCTTGGCTCTGCGCGGCTCGCCTGCAAAGAAGAAAACAGGGCTGGTTTTCTCGGGTGTACCCGGGGACCGGTACTGGGGGGCTCTGGGGAAGAGTCGGGCTTGCACCTGTAGAGCCACGCCAGAGGGAGGTGCCGTGCATACAGCCGCGCCGCCATGACTAGCTGAAACTCGTGAGGGGCGTGGTCAGCGCGTGGCAGGAAGAGCCCCGGGGAGAGCGGAAAGGCGTCCCGGGACGCGCCCCCGACGACCGGTCGACCAGCGACCCAGCGGGCGGGGCTCGCTCTGTTCGCCCGGGGGCAGGCAGCTGCAGCCTGCTCCTAAGGCTAGACCACGGGGCGCACAACCCTGGAGTCCGTCCTCGGTGCAGAAAAGCAAAAAGGAAGCATGAGGAAAACGATTCGATTACCTCAGATTAACCTTTTTTTTTTTCTTTCTTTTTTTTTTTGAGACAGTCTCTCTGTGTAACTCTCGCTGCCCTGGAACTCGCTGTGTTGAGCAGGCTGGCCTAGAAGATGTGATCTTCCTGCCTCTGCTTCCTGGGTGCTGGAACTATGTAAAATCTGTATTCAGCGTCTAGCGGTGGTGGTATACGCCTTTAGCCCCAGCCGTTGGAGGGAAGACACGGAAGCAGGTGGATCTTCGTGAGTTAGAGGCCATCCTGGTCTACAGAGCGAGTTCCAGGACAGCCAGGGCTACACAGAGAAACCCTGTCTTGAAAAACTAAACAGTAGCAACAAAATCCGTATTTGGAAGCTACTATATTTCTGTAGTAGTTCCAGGGTTCTCGATCAGAAAGAAGTACTAAGGTGAATCCTTTGATGTCTGCATTCAAACGCCTTGCTAGGGTCCCTACCACTAATTTTCTCACACAGGATTAATTATGATAAAACTAAACTGTTGCTAACGATCTGGTGTTAACAGATCCTGAGCAAATCCAAAGAGAATGCCCAATTAGACAGAAGCCAGCTGGGCACACGCCTGTAATCCCAGGACCCAGAAGACAGAGGCAAGAAAAAAAATCTAACATTCGAATCAGCCCGAGCTACAGAGTGAGACCCTGTCTCAAAAATAAAAATAAATGAACATGATGACAAACGCCTTTAATCACATCACTTAGAAGAAGGCAGAGAGGTGATTCTCCATAAATTTAAGGCCAGCCTGGCCTACATAGCCAATTCCTGACCAGTCAGGGCTGCATAGTTAAATCATATCTCAAAATATAGATTAATGAGGAAAATAAAATCAAACTCAATGATTTTCATGTTCCAAAGGCCTGCTTATATTAGGTTTAACATTTAGTAAATGTGATTCAGTGACCACATAATCCCTAGGTGCAAAGGGACACCCTGGAAGAATTAAAAACAACATTATTGTATATATGAAATATTATATAAAACTGGTTAGGAATTGGCAAGATGGCTGAATGGTTAAAGGTGCTGTTATCAAGCTTGACAACTGAATTCAATCTCCAGAACCCACATGGTGGAAGGAGAGAACCTACTCCCAAAAATTGCCCTCTGAATTCCAAAGGCTAGCCTTATGACATATGTACACACACAATAAATATGTATAAATAACATATATTTATTTATTATTTGTTATTATTGAATAATTATATAAATATTACATAAATTTGTATTTTATTATATATTAGATATATATTACATATTAAAAATGAACTGGTTAGACATACTTACAACAGCAACCAAATATATACCAGCAATGTATGAGAGGTGTGTGATATACTGGGGAGGCTGTACCATTGGATAAATAGCATTTAATGACACCATAGTGTCTTTAAAAGATATCCGATCAAAGACTATATAGGTCACAGGTTGAAACCCTATTCTACCACCTCCTTAATGGTTCTCACCCTCAATTAACTCTTCCTTAGAAAGAAGGCACTGAACACAAATGAACAGCAATTGAATGAAGGGAAACCGGAAAGCAAAGCTGAAGAAAGAATGCATTTTTGAGACTATGGCCTGAAGGCTTTGATAGTTGAGAAATCCAAGGCCAAATAACCACCTCAGGTGTGTAGTAGAGGACACTGTCATTACAACAGCATTCACTGGGAACTTTTAGCTTCACATACACACAACAGAAGGGAAACAATGTCCAGAACGTGGTAAAATGTCTCAAAACCTGTGTTTCCAATGAGACAGACATGAAAACCCTTTGTAAACTGCTAATCACCAAGCACATGAGATGAAACCAGGAGCTGGAGATGTGGCTCAGTGGCCCAGCGCTTGCCTGGCATGCTGGAGGCCCTAGGTTCGATCCTCAGCAATGTGAAAAAATGGAAAGAAGCCAGAAATTGTGGAGAAATGCAATGTTACCACCAAATGGCCTTCTTAGATTGGTAGTATAACTCTGTAGTAGAGCACCAACCTAGCCTGTGAGGCCCTGAGCTTGGTCACTAGCATCTAGGGGGGAAAGGTTGTAGTTGCCAAAAAACAGTTAACAACAAGAAATCTCAAATTTATGATGTAACCAGAATCATTTGTTCTGAGTATTAATTGCTATTGCTTTGTAGACAAACAATTTGAGATCCAACTGGTACCTCCAGAGTGCTGGGATTAAAAGTATACACCACCACCCCCAGCCCTAGCAACATTTCTTAATCTTATTTATATTTACAGTATTCGTATAATGCTTGACACTTTTAAGTATTTAATAGATGTGTACCTAAAGAATTGTTGAATGAGAACTCAGATATCTAGTATTAATTCTCCTGATAATTAGAAACAACTTGAAGTATTAAGTCTCTTTTTACTTTCAATTAAGTACTTTAATGGAAATTTTTTCATGTGCAAGTATATAACAGGAGGAACACATGTGTGGTATATGTTCATGTACACATAAGGGTGAACATGCTTATACTCACACAGAGGTCAGAGGATGGTGGGTGTGCTGATCTTTCACTTTCTGCTTTATTCCTTCAAGGCAGGGCCTCTCACTGGCCCTGGAGGAAGTGATAAGCAAGCCCTAGGGATCCTCCTGTCTCCACCTCCCTCAGCACTAGGCTTAGAGATGCGCACACAGGACCACTCCTGGCTTTTTAGGAGGGTGTTGGAATTAAACTCTGGTTCTCATGTTTGTACAGCAAGCGCTTTTACTCACCGAGACATTGTCCTCGCCCCAGAAAAATGTTCTACTATTGTTTTCAGGATATTCTGCCAATCCCAGAGAATATGAAGATCATTGAGTATAAGGAAGCTTCTCAATACTGCATTCAGCATTTATAAAACAATCTGAAGAAATTAGTAGACATCTATTTAAGAAGAGTGTTGAGAGATGTTGAAAGTGTAAGATTTTAGACAATTCTGAAGCCATTTCTGACAATTCCAAACCCTCTCAGCCTCTGTGCCTCAGTGCTTTCCTTCCTCCCCTGGGAACCAAGGACCTAACAGCTACACATGCACATACTCGGTTCCTGAACAGTTACCCATACACGTATGTTTTGACTCAGTCCCCTGGGAAACGGGGTCAAAATGACCTCTTACCTCATCTGATCTGACAATAGTTCTCCAGTCAATTATTGGTATTAGCCCTTTTCGAATAAGCCAATCATAATGGTCAAGGAACAACCCCTCTTGTTTCTATGGGGCCTTCTCCTTTAAAAGCAGACTGTACCAGTTAATCGAGGTCTCTCGGCTTCCCAAATGCTGGGGGACCCTGTCATGACAGAATTAATAAAATCCTCATGCTTTTGCATCGGCTGTGGTGTATGAGGTGGTCTCTGGGGGCGACTCCTTCTCGGGTTGGACACTAGAGTCCAACAAAAGTATTTTAGGTAGTTGAGTTCATCTGAGCACTTGTATGTAAAAGAACATTCACGTTTACAGAGAGCAGTCAACAGCAAGGCAGGTTGTTTAGTAGTAGTTACCATGGTAGCAAAGGAAACGTCTAGCCTGCCCATCAAGGTGTTGCCACCACACCTTGCTGTATACTTTCAGCTATTGTTTCTGGTTGTCCTGGTTATTTAGTTTTATTTGGGAGTGAGGCCCAACGAAGAAACAAGAAGAATAAAAGTTGAGTCCTGAAGGAGATTAACATCAAGCAGTTAAATCCAAACCATCATTCGTCTTCTCCAAAGGAGGCAGGAGATCCATTGCTGCCCTGCAAACCAGCTTGAGGGCTCATTAGGGAAGTAAAAGAGTAACAGATGATTCTTCCTTCTGCTGCAAATCACACGGAGAGATAATATTTAACATCCAGGAGCTGCCGGAGGCCTGGGGATGAAGAAGCAAGCCAAAGTTGGATACACAAACCTCTCTGTTTTCACAGAATAGTAGACAAGCAACAGAATCTCAGTGCAGGACAGTGCTAGGAATGTACAAGGATCCTCCACAGCAAAAATGTGCTACCCAATAACACATCTCGAAAACAGAGGCTGTCTCTGCTGCCTCCGAGTTTACCTCCACGTCTAGCACATAGTGAATGCCAAGAGGGTGCAAACAAGGAGCTCTACAAGCTGTCTAGGAAAGCTGCAGGCACCACATAACTGAAGTCACGCATCCCAAGGGTGTTTGTTTGTTAGGCTTTATCTATTATTTATTTATCCATCTGTATGTGTGTATTTGTGTGTGTGTGTGTGTGTGTGTGTGTGTATACATCCATGCATTTATGTGCAACACATGCAATAATCCATGGAGGCCAGAAGAGGGAGTCAGAGCATTTGTAAGCCCTGTAGTTGCTGTGAATGGAATTCTGCTGACCCCATCATTCTGACCCAAGTTTTAAAGGTTCTTGCACATAATTCCTTACCAGAGTTTATGACTACTGGGCATAAGTTAGTCTTTATTTATTCTAGTTCAGCAATGCTATCATGGTTATGAGTTACCATCTTGTGATTGCCTCCACATCTCAAGCATTTTGGAGGACGAGTTTGCCATTTTAGTACTCTTCCCCAGGATGTGAATTCTGATCACTCCGGGGAAGCTACTGTTTATCAGCTTCAGAGATGTGCTTTAACACTGATCCGAGGAATGGCCAGTAACTACTTCTCCATCCCAGGAATAACCGAAGGTTTGCTATGCAAGTTATTTTTCCACCATCCATGGAACCAGGATCTCTGACCTGAGATGGAGTTCAGGATAGTCCCAGCACTTGGAAGGCAGAGGCAAGAGGATCTCTGTGAGCTCAAGGCCAGCCTCGACAGACAGACAGGGATATAGCAAAACACTGTCTCAAAAAATAATAACAACAAAAAGATATTCTCATCAAACTGCCTCATTCGTAAGAAACAGAGTAAGTGGGATATGGCCCAAGGTCTCATTGCTGGGTGGTGGCAAGGACAGCATTAGGATCAGATTTTTCCTGTTTGCTGCTCTGGCTACCATTCAGCCTGGGTCTCGTTTCTCCACATGTACATCTTCTACATCGTCATCCATATTTCACCTTTCCACGGCGTTTCATGGGATTCAAATCACTGTCACCCAAACAGCTTCACCAGTAACCTTGAGAGCAATGATAACCAGTGTTAGAAGGAGCACTTGTTGGTTTCTCATAGCAGAGCAGTTACCGAGTGCTTTTGCATGATTTCATTAACCCTCACAATGGTCCTAGATATCGGAAGACTAGCATACTATTTTTTCCCCACTCTTTTATGGGTCGGGGGAATATAGGCTGAAGTGGGTTAAGTAGCTTGCCCAAGGCTACACATCTAGGAAACCGAGCAGTTTAGCATCGTCCTAATTGCCTGCCAGAGCCCCTCCAACAGTCTCCAGCCACCCACTGTGCTTCCCCCAAATGCCCTCTGGAGTAGACAAAGAAGGTATTATACAATGCATTGTAAAGCCGGTGCTCTGCTTGGAGTCTTCAGCTTGGTTTTATAGGAATTTTACAGTCTCTCAGGCCCAGAAAAGAAAATAATTCCCCTCAGAAAAGAATAAAGTGAAAGCGGCCCTCCGGGGATACCTGCAGTTGAAGGACAAGAACAGGAAGAAATGCCAGCACATAATTAGGAGCAACTGCCCCGGTCCATAAAGCCATAAGCTTGAAAGTGCATTGGTTTCATGTCAGAGCAGACTGTGTAAGATTTAAAAGTGTGAGTACATAGAGCCGTGTTCACACACACGCACACACACACACACACACTGGGATGCACAACGTGATTACTAGAACAAGGCTCCGACTGGGTTGCCCGGTTACAGGCTGTGACTTAAGCAGGTACCAGCAGGCATTTGGGCTAAATTCTTGGTATGTAGATGGAAGCACTAAGATGACCCAGGATGTGGGGACTGCTATCTCCCCAAAGTTCACCACCAGTATCTGCAGAAAACAACTGTTTTCCAACTGGAGCCACCGCTATGGAACTAGTGAACAAATTCTCAAATGTCCTAGCAACTTTATGAAAACTGTTCAGTTCCCACATTCCCCAGAGAAGGGAAATTCTCCCATTGCACATGCCCTCCCCGACTCACCCCAAGGAAATGTATACAACGCTGCATTAGCTCTCTAGTCTCACTGTTCAGGTTGGTGTTTCTCTCCATCCCCACGGCCAACCTGCAAGAAATACAGATAATTCTAAGAATCGCTTAGTGAAGTAAAAGGAATTTGGGTTGTGGGATTTGTCACACCTGCATTTGGTCCCTGGCTTAGCTACTCCTCGTTGTAATCTTGGGAATGTAGTTTAATTTCTCGAAACTTCCACTCCCTCATACATAAAGCAGGCTTAAGAACGGCTGCCTCTGCCTCAGGCAGAAGTTGTGAGGATTACCACACAGAAGCAAGTATACAGCTGGATTCGCTAAGAAGACACACTCTTTGCCCTTGAGAATCTTACCAGGTAGCCGGGGCCGTAGTGGTGATGTCAACCTGGTCTACAGCGTGAGTTCCAGGGCAGCCAGGGCTATACAGAAAAACACTATCTGGAAAGACCAAAAACATTGCCTCACTATCTAGCAGAGTGAAACACAGAGGTGGGTGCAATGGGGGCTGTAGGACCAGAGAGAAAGGTTAACCCTCCCCTGCCAGAGATGGATTTTAGAAAAACCTCACAGAAGTTTCTAATAGGATTAGCCAGCCAGAAGACACAGCCGGGGTTATGGTAAGGGACTGCATACGGAAGAATATGGAAAGTTCAGGGTGTTCCAGATATTGTTTGAGCCAAAGAACAGTGAAATGGGGCTGGGAGAGAACGAGTATAAATTTTAGAGTCAGGCAGTTGGGAGCTCCATCACTTTCCAGCCCTACATTTCAACCAAGTGACCTCTTCCTGAATCTCAGCGTCCCCATTTATGAAACGACTCTGATCACAGATCTTATATAGGCAAAATGCCTGGCACAGAATCTACTTCTTAAAATTATTTTGATTGCTCTGTATCTCTGTTTATCTACACAAATCTTGATGGTTGGCCTATAGTCTACAAACCTTTCCTTTCAAATCGGTGGAAACACAAATGGAGGAGTGATTCACTTAACTCATATTTGTTAAACACCACCATATGACAGACAAATGGGAATCCAACAGTGAACAAAACAGACAATTCTCGGCCCTGGTGGGACTTTCAGTTCCTAAATTGAGATGTGGGAGGGCAGTCTATGTGCGCCCCCCCCCCCCCCACACACACACAGCCCAGGCTTCCCAGTTCACTGATAAAAAGCTAATAAACCGGGAAAGCAAAGTTCCCAAGAGGTCTCGATGTTAATCCCACTTCCTAATAACAACGGGGAGGCTCCTGTCCTCTCCTTAATCGGGTCTTGCTTATCAAGCCCCAGCTTCCTGTTGTGACCCAGGGGAACTAGTGCCTTGTGTTGTTTGGCAGGAAGAAATGTCAAGGAGGGCTCAAGCGGTTCTCGGGCTCTGCTGCCTGAAGTGGTGGCAGGAGGAAATGGGAAAGCAGCGAGCACACACACAAAGGCTGTCCCAGTAAGATTCGCTTATCTCAGCGGCCAAGAGATAAGCAAGCTCAAATGCCTTGTGAGGGTGCAGAGGGGCTGTTATTTCAACAGCAGGATAATCATCCTTCACAGGTATGGTTATCTTTAAGAAAAGCCTTCACCACAGGAATCCCACTTAACCCCTCAGGCTGTAGGAGTTAGGAATTAACCTCATTAATCCCACCTTGCCCTTGTAAATTGACTCCTCTCTCTCCACACCCTCCTTCCACACAGCATTAAAACAACAAAACAAAACAAAACCCTCTTACCTCATTGACAGACACCTCCTCACAGCCAAGTCCATAAACTTTTCGAATATACTTGTTGGTTTCACTCATCCCACCGTGCACCAGTCCCAAGTGCCACTAAGAGTGTTCTTGCTGTCCCCAATGATGTCCTGTTTGTCTAGTCTCAAAGATACTTGTCAGTCTCTACCATGGCTGGCTTCTTGTGGCTTCTGAAACCAGTCACTGCTTGTTCTCCTCAGCCGGCTCCGTTCTGTCCTGCCTCCAGTCCCCTCTGCTACCCTCAACGCCTTCAACCACGCATGTACACCTCTCTGTCTCTCCCTTTCCTTAAGTGAGTTCTTTTTCCTCAGAATCCTATTCCAGCTTCCGGTTTGAGCACTCTTTCCTAACTCTTGGTCTCTCTCAACCTCAAAAACATACTCGGTCCCTCTCTGCTACATAGAGTCACTAAAGCACTTAGCATCTGGTGTTATGATAAACCAATGTTTCTTTATTCTGAAGAAAAGTAAGAAAAACTTCAGAAAAGAGGTGGTGATTTCTCAGGTTTTGCATTCCAAGTGCCTGGTTCCGTGCCTGGGACATGGCAGCCACTGAGGCGTCGAGGTATTGGCCAAATTTCCCAGACTCAAGCCATTGGAGGGTGCTGATCATTTGGTCTTGTGACTCTCTGCCTGAGCATGGAACCCAGCAAGGTTACAAGAATTTTAGTCTCAGTACGGAAGACACCTGTGAGCCTTGTAAGTCAAGGGGCGAGATGGTAGGAGGATTTCCTCTTCCCCACAGACATTGCTCATGTACCAGGTGTGGAAGTTTTGGTACGTGCAGTCTTCCTTTCATACTTCTCAGGACAAGAGAAGGAAAAAAAATAATCACCTCCCCTTTCTTCCTCCCACTAGACAGGCACCACCATCACTTCCTTTTGAGCCAGGAGGCAGGAAACCTAGCTTACCTCATGAAACTCCCAGTTAGCATTAGGTTTCCTCACAGGAGAATGTGCTAGGGAATGATCTAATAAGACACTATCACAGGGTTAGCCATGAATACTCCCTACCATCCCCTGAAGTAACATTCCAGGAAATGCACCCCCCACAAAAAAAATAGGAAACTTGGCTTGCCCTGGGATAAACAAGCTTTCTAAAGAGAGAGAGACTGCAGCAGACAGTGTGTGCGTTTGCCAATTACAAGCTCAAGTTCCACCCAAATACACACAATCAAAGGCTTTACCAAGGCCATCATTACAAGTACACGGCCCTCCTGCTGTTGCGGGCCACATTTTCCTGCCACAGTGAAGCAAGAGAAATGTCATCACAGCGGCGGCGAGGCAGAGACAGCTTGTTTGGAGTGGAGTGGCAAGGCCTCTGTTCCACCTGATGACTCATGTCACCTTGTCATGTTAGCGCCGCAGTCTGGGAGGGAGAGGAGGAAACCAAGAGGAAAAGAGTGGGCTGTGTGTGCATGTAATCTGTTTCACTGCTTTAGACGGCCTTTTAACGAGCTTTCTCATTAAGGGCTCTGTGGGTCTATGCTTAAAGTTTTCCGGAAACGCCGATTAGCAAGCTGAAATCAGATGGCACCTTCCCAGTGGCGGCTTGTTTCCAGGGAACTGTCAGGGAGAGAGACAATGGAAGAAGAGGTGGCCTAGCAAATCTGAAACCAAATGATGTGACTTTAGCCAATCCCCATGAAAATACTAATGTTCATCAATTATTAGAATATCAGAGGCATCCGGGATAGCTTTTGCTCTATTCATTCAACTTGTTCCTGGGAACAGAGAGGATAATTATCTCATGCTATTCTACCCCCTCAGCTCATATTTCCTGAAGGGCATGCATTACATTGCATCAAAGACCAAGTGCTCTCTGGACTCTGTCTCTTGCAGTAAGATGGGCACCAAGTCTTACCTAGGCTTCCTTTTTATATCTAGGGCTCAATGCAGTGTGCAAATTCAGTGTTATGTCCACTACATATAATTTAACCGTTGCACTAACTCAATGAGGTGCAACCGGCACATGGAAAATCCATCAAAGATTTAGGCAAGGGCTGAGCTGCACATCAGAGTACTTTATCAGGTTGCAGGACTCTGAAAACATTTCACTGTACTGACTGCCCCAAAGTAAAGCAACAGCCTTCCTTTAAAACTATCCAGAGGAAGAAATGTATTGAGATTCAGAGAGACAATTGCCTTGTTGCCGTGAGCATCGTCTGTTGGGTTTCTGCGTATGAATGGGTCCTTTTCATAACAGAGAGATAGATGTGGCTTTTGCTTTGTTTGCCTTGCCAGTGAGTTTACTTAACAGAATACAAGCACAGATGCATGAAAGTGAACCCTAGCTGTTGCCTAGCTTGAGCCAATTGTACTCCCTGCTTCTGTTTGGATGGTACAAAGAATGTCCTAGTCCCAGTGATTCTAGAGACATCCCTATGATATATTTGTAAACCCTGAGACAACGTTGGCCATTGGGGTAAGTATGATGGAGCATAAAACAAGGAGAGGGGCTGGGGCTGCCCCTCATTACTAATTCATTGAACTGGGTATAAACATTGAGAGAGGCTGATGCCATTCTCCCTAAAATGTTTGCTGAATGGTCCAGTTCCTCCCAAGTCTGGTGAAGAACAGTCTTGTATCTATGCCAAGGGCTCTCTCTCTCTCTCTCTCTCTCTCTCTCTCTCCACACACACACACACACACACACACACACACACACACACACATACACACACATGCACACATGTGCATCAGTGAAGAAGAGTGAGTGATTCATGCCCAGGGACATCAGAATGAGCTTGAATGTTCTCAGATCAACAATGTCAGTCCTTTGCATCATGATATAGGAAGGACAGCCAGCAGCAGAGCCCTGAAGGTTCTGATGAAGAAAACACTTGGTCTTCCAAGCTGGTGTGGCATCCTATTGGACGGCATTTATAGTTTCAGCAACCCTCCCTCTCCCCAGTGATTCTACTTCCTGCTGAAGTTCAAGGACTTCTGACCTAGTGGTGCCTTGGATCACTAGAGGGCAGCCTGGAACAGTTTTTTCCCAGCAATTCTCTCTTGCCAACTAACAAAGCTGTGGCACCCATATTGTTCCGGGCAGCAGCCTGCCAGCCCAGGCTGAAACCAGTCTCCTTTCAGAAGCTTGTCTAGTCTCCATCTCACTGAATATACCCTGCATGTATTCCCACAGTGGCCCTAGAAGAAATCTGATTTCTGACAGAAAAGGAGACCTTAAAGACTTACAAATTGCGTACCCTGAAACACTAAATATTAAAAGAATGAAGACATTCTTCCAACTCTCAAACACTTCAAAGATAAGGCAAAACTATAAAGACATCTTTATAGAAACAATTTTCAAATTAATAGGCTAAATTACTAAATTAGACATAGATAGATTCCAGCCTTTGTTAACCAAGGAGCCCCAGGTCCCAGCTGACTGCAATCATTGCAGAGACCAAGATACATGCAAATTATTGTGGGGAGGTTAGGATAAAAAGGGGCCTTGGGACAACGTGAGAAGAGAGGTGAGGGCAGCCCAATGGCTAACTCAAGGGCCCTTTCTTTGGGCTTCAGAAGGTACTTACCTAAATATGATCAGCTATCAATTTTCACATTGGCATCGTGGCCATGTATTCAATACAAGCTTGCACTGCACTAACGGGCGCCAAGCCCTGGGAATACAACGGCAGACAAGACAAAGACTGTCGTGCTCTCAGCTGTATACAGGGCGCGACAGGAAATGAACAGGCAGTTACCAAGTAGCGTACTAAGTGACAGGTAAAGCCGGGTCTGTGGTCACCCCGAGTACAGGAGGAAAAAGGAGGCTTCCCACAGCTAGGGTTCTGGAAGCATCTAGTAGAGGAGTTGGGGGCAGAGGGAGGGAGGGAAGGCATGCTTGAAGGCCAGGGAAGAGAGGAAGCAACGTATTAGAGGAACTGAGAGAAAAGCAATGAGTCTGGGTAAGTGGGTGAGGGGGAGCACACGGTGGACCGGTTCAGACTATAAGGAACCTGTTCCAACTGGGGTGTTCAGTAATAACCCTCAGGGCACTAAAGGGTTAAGAGCAGCGTTGTTAATCAGGTCCCCATATTAGGCGGGCCTGCCATGTCAGGGTCAGTGCTGCCTTGGAACATTAACAAACAAGCAAATCCGTAGGACTCTGCCGTTCCCTTTAATTGGACCTTTCCGGTTTCCTTCCTCCATCCATATTCACCAATTTCCCTTGAAAGCCTTTCAAAACAGAGTTCTATTTTAAGGTCATCTTCACTGGGAAGGAAGCAAGAACCTAGCAAATGTGATTGTCACACTTGCTGGACTGCCTGTCCTCAAATCCCTGTGTTCCTTGCAGCAGGTAATCTCGAGGGAGGTACAGAGGGAGGCAGGGGGACACCAAACCCCAACCCTGTTCCCTAGAATGGATTCTCACTTATTGAATGAAGGCAAGACAGAGGGGAAAACACAGAATCCTTTGGGTCTCTGCACAGAACATATGCAAAATGTACAAAGAAGCCTTATGTGCCGGGTAGCTGATGTTCAAGACTTTCCTTTCGGCACACACGTCAAAATTTAAAACCCCTGATCGAGCCTCCTGTCCCCCCCCCCCCCATCTACAGGTTGCCAAGACACAGGTGATAACAGTAAACTTCAATGGCCAGCAGGAGCGCTGTACAGCGCAGCCGCTTAAGCCTTATTTAATTAAAGTCTAATTCCAGGCTTGTTTGCCTAAAGAATGATATAAGAAAAGAGCCCCCCCCCCTTTTTTTTAATGGACTCCGCCCTCAGGCCTACACCACCGCAGCCTGCACTGTACTCTCATTTCCTAAAATGGAGAATAAGCCTTCGGGTAACACAGGTTCCACCACGCGGTTCCCTGGGACAGGAGGCTCACGCCCAGTTTCCTTTCCTTCAGAGCAAGGAAGAGTCTGGATGGAGGGCCTGGAGCCTCTGGTCACAAAAATAGACCGCTGGAGAGCGCGTGGATTGTCCTTTCCTGACAACGAGCTTACTCAGGAAGAGGCACTTACACGAGATTTTTTTTCCCCCTGTTTCTTTTCTTTTTTTCTTTTTCCTTCAAAAAGCATTCAATGGAAAAACAAAAGGGTGGAAAAGAAGCGCTTTTAGCCCCATCCTCTTTATTCCCCAAAACTGGCTCAGGCGAAGCCGTCCCCACTGCCACCCCCAAAGCTCCCTTTTGATGTACACCCACCCCCGCCCACCCCAACAGCTTCCAGATTCCTTTGCACCATGCCCCACCGAGTCCTAAAAGAACCATCGTCTCTCTGATTGTTGGGCTCATAACTGAAACTTCCCACACAGCGATATGAAGAGACATATGATTCAAGCCTCTCCATTCCAGAAATATTATTAGTCTCGGGGAAAAAAATAGGGGCCTGCTCTATGTCTGTCACCTGAAATAAACTCCCAGTTCCTTACCCACTGCTTCCCAGATGCTCGATTCTAAAGATTATTCAAGCTTATTTTGCCACCCCCGGGTTCCTTACCCCAACAGAGCCAGAGAGAGGGAAGAGGAAGGTGAAGCCCTCAGACGTTGGCCATCTGGGGGACGTGGGGGGTGTGGTCACATGGAGGGAAAATGTGCTGGTCTAACCTCTGAGACTCCCTAGAGAATCCAGTTTGTGTCTCTTTGCAGAGCTCGGAACAGCCTGTATGTTCTCCTCTCCCTGTGGTGTGCCTGGCGCTTCCCCAGTGAGATATCTCCCGTAGAAGCTTTTCCTGTGAGGGTGGGGAGCTTTTGTTCTCTGCGAAATCTGGCGCAGCTAATTAAAAGCATTGTCCTGGGAGGCGGGAAGTGGAGGGCTTCCAGGGACCGTGTTTTTACCGGGGGAGAGTAGCTGCTGCGTGCTATTGAGATGTTCTTGATCTCTTGGCCCTGCTGGGCTAGCCACTTCAGTGGGAGATTTTGATAAAGCCCGGTAAAATAAAAATAGACACATGAAGCAAAGGATTTTCTTTGCTTCCCTTTGCGTGTGTTCGTTCTGCGATGAGCTGGGTTTCAATTACAAACCATTTCAGAGAATGACCCTCCAATAGTTTGGCTTTTGATTCCAACTGACCTGAAAGATTTTGGAGGTCATGGGACAAGAACCTTACTCTGTTTCACTGTTTCCTGGCCAATTGCATGCAGGCATATTGCTGAAGTAAAATTTCTAGCAACATTTAATTATTGGTTGACAATGTAGAAATAGTTAAAAACAACTCTTAGCTATTAATTTGGAAAACATGAGTGGTTGGGGCCATAGAGATGGCTCAGCAGTTAGGAACACTGACTGTTCTTCCAGAGGACCTGGGTTCAATTCCCTACACCCACATGGCAGGCTAACAACCATCTGTAATCCCAGTTGCAAGTGGGGGGGTAGACGCCCACTTCTGACCTCTAAAGGTACCAAGAATGTATGTGGTATACAGACAAGCAAGCAGACAAACACTCATACACATAAACTAAAATAAAAATAAATAAAACAGGAGTATGGCATTGTATGGCATCATACAAGTCTTAAAATAGCTTATAATCTAGGATTGTCCCCAAACTTTGCTGAGGCAGTATTCATTTGAGAAAAACCACTTCTCTAGTTTGCCATCTCTAGAGTCAAGAAGCATCATTCATTCACCAGATGCTACAGATTTTTACCGTTGCAGAATATCAGTTAAAGATGTGTTACATTCTTTTATGCTGTGGAATATTTGTTTAATGATGCACAGATATGTTGCATTTTTTTATGTTGCTTTTGTTTAATTCTGTAAAACTGTGTTATTTTGCCTGCCTAAAACACCTTATTGGTCTAATAAAGAGCTGAACAGCCAATAGCAAGGCAGGAGAGGGATAGACAGGGCTGGCAGGCATAAAGAATAAATAGAAGGAGAAAAAGAAAAGAGAGAGGAGTGAGAAGAGAAGGAGAGGAGGACACCAGGGGTCAGCCACACAGCCAGACACAGAATAAAAAAGAAAGAAAAGATATACAGAAATAGAAAAAGGTAAAAGCCCAGAGGCATAAGGTAGACAGGATAATTTAAATTTTAAAAAGCTGGTTAGAAGCAATTCAAGCGAAGGCCAGGCATTTATAAGTAATAATAAGTCTTCATGTATTTATTTGGGAGCTGGGTGGTGAGCCCCCAAAGAGCCAAAGGAGAAAAACAAAACAAACCCAACTACAATTTGCTGAGCATGAACTCTCTGTGCCAGGCCGTGTTCTGGATGCCTCGTCTGGAGAAGTAAACAAGACAAAGACAGATCATAGGGTGCATATAGTCAGGGAAAATGAACAATAAACCATGTCCAATACCTAGATTATAAAATGTATTAAGTGGTGATAAGTGCCTGGAGTCAGGGAGCAGATTAAAATAAGGCCACCTGGGAGAGTTATGATGCAATTGAACAGGGACGTGGTAGAAGAGACGGCCAGCTGGAGGTTACTGAAGGTGAAGAACCTGGTGGGGGGGGGGGGGGCATTGCAAAGCACCTGAGATGAGAATGACCTGGAACAAGGAGGCCTTTGTGACTGCAGTGGGAAAGGACAGGAAGAGAGAGCAAAGGGGTGACACTCTTGACCAACAGAGTCCTGGGTGGCATCTTAAGGATTTTTGTCTTTGATGGGAAAGAGGGAACCATCAGAGGTTTTGGAGCAAAGGAACTCAATGATCAGATTCAAGTTTTAATAGAATCATCCTGTCTGCTATGGAGGAAAATACACCGTGAAAAAGATCAGCAAAAGAGATGAGTCCTGGGTGTATACACAAATTTTCCTCCGGATAGATTTTGAAAGTAGAGCCAACCAGGTTGCTGAAAGATCAGATGTGGAATGTGAGAATAAGAATCAAATTCAAGCTAATGCCAAGACTTTCGGCCTGGCAATTGAGAGGAAGGAAAAAGCATCAGCTGAGAAAGGGAAGGCTACACCGGGTCACTTTGAATCCATCTGATCCAAGTAACTTTATCTGTGGTTCTCATTCAAAAGTGTGCTCATGACAGTCATAAGGGGCATCCTTGCTGGTCACACCAGAGATTCTGTTTAATAGACAGTAAGTCTGAATTGAGGTCCAACAATAGACATTTAATATACGCATTAAATAGTGAACCACTGAATTGTTTTAAAAAAAAAACTGATGAAAGTCAGTGTGCTTAAAATTCTTCACTCCGTAATGAAACAAATGAAAGAATTTATAGACAACTCTCCCACTCTCTATGATGGTCTATATACTGTGGGTCCTTCTCTGAATATATATTCTTAAAGAATTGTTTAGTTTATTACCAATTGAGGCCAAAGCGTTTTTTTTAAGCCACATAGAATGAAGCTGTGAGGTTAACTTTCAATCTACTCCAGTGGGAAATTAATAACACTGCTCTCAGAACAGTAATTTGACAAGTAAATTAAGGTTGTTTTGCTGTCGCGTAGTTTGACCTATCTAAACATCAAGCCAATCACCATGCCTCCAACCAGAAAGCAATGGCAGAGGCTAATTTTCATTGTAAAATAAATGGCAAGACGAGATGAGTGTCTCCAGAGAGTGGGGTGTGGGGGTGCACACCTGTAATACTGGCATGTTGGGAGGCAGAAACAAGAACCGTTGCACGTCAGAAGCCAGCCTTGTCTACAAAGCAAGTTCCAGTCTAGTCAGTAGTACACAGCAAAACCCTATCTCAAAAACAGACAAAGATAATCATCTCCAAGGACATTGTCAGTGAAACTTAAAAAGGGCATAATAGTCTGTCTGGGACTCATCCTGATCCCAGTTTCCAGATTTGAAAACTGAGACTCAGAGAAGCCAATCACATTCTTTCTTACACTCAACTAGAAAGTCAGTGTTGGGACTAGGCTTCAGAGCTGCCCATCAATGGCCAGCCCGCAAGGCTGGTTCCCAGGGCTGTCAGCATTTGCTTGTCACAATTGGTTCCACCAGGGGTTGGAATCCTTTGGTGAAAAGGGAGGTTGCATAATGAAGCCATATTCAATAGGGACTCGCTATTCAGTGCGCCTCCCGACTGGATCGCGCTTTTATCCCGGATCATTTTCTCCAGCTATTTATTTCTGTGCGGTGGTGGAAACATTGACGACAAAATGGCACCTTCTTACCCGGTTGCCCGTGCGTCTGACTCACACCTGCTGACAGGACCAAGCCTGTCAGTGGCGTGGTTCCCCGGGGAGCCGGAGGTGGGTATTAACTTGCCCTTGCCCTCCCCATCATCGTCATGAAGACTGTCAGCTGAGTTCTGTTTTTGTTTTTTTTTTTTTTAAAAAAAGAAAAGAAAAGAAAAGAAACAAGAAAAGAGAAAGAAACAAAGCAACTGGGCAAACCTTTATTACTCAGTGGGTCACCACAGGCAGAGAAAGCAGCTCAATTTTCCAGTCTCACGTGGGAGCTCCAGGCTGGCAGTTGAAAGGCCAGCTTTTGACTTGTAAAACAGCAGCTAAATTGGCTACAGAGGCGCTTCTGCGGAGAAACAGTGCTCTCCCCTCTCTGCATCCAACCTTTATGCTACAAATATTCTCTTCAGCAGGTGGAGCATCTGCTGGACGACATTTATTTGGGGGAAGCATTTAGAGTGCTTGTCCTTTTGAAATCGAGCATCCGTTTAACCTAACAACAGCATTCACACCCATCAAGAGAGGGCCAATTGAAGCAGTGTCCCTTTCTCGTTTCCAGGAGGCTGTACTTTGCTTTCTCATTAATGACAATAGATAGGCTGGTATTCAGTTTTAGCTCCCAGATTCTCCCTGCCCCAGACTCTTTAGACTCCAACTCTTTGCGAGGCAGCTGTCCCGTGAGCAAGGATCATCGTCTTGTTATTACAAAGAGCAAAGGTGTCTGGTTATTTGTGGATTAAGCCCCTGACCTTATCTTCTTTAGCCTTGTTCAATGTCACCCCCACACAGACCATCTGCCTATGGGATCTGCTTGGATTTAGCTGGCCTAAGGAAACAACTTAGCGCACAGGACTTAGGTCATTTTTTTATTATCGCTGTTTTGAAATACATGGTCTTCGCGTGCATAGTTGTTAAATGGCTAGAGCTGATGTGTGTTTTTTCCCCTCTCTCCTGAGGTTGTTTTGGGATATTGGGAAAGAGGGAACAATGAAGAACAAATTGCTCTGATTAATAATGTATTTATAGTTCAGTCTGTCGGGTGATTTCCCAGGATGCCAGCGTTTCTTTATGAGGACAGAAATACTGTATCTGTGACTGTCTAGCCCTACAATAGGCAGGAGCCAGAAGAGAATATGCAGTAACAGGAGTGGGATGCCCTTTTATTTATATGTATATGTATATGTTTGCCAGATTGGTGATATAAATACATGGAGCCCAGCTTGCCTAACTGCTCTGAAACTCGTCTCAAGTCATTCCAGTTCCCCCTAGACTGTGTCCTTGGAAACACATCCACTGCTGTTAAGCGACTTTTTTTACCCCCACCCCCACCCCCAAACCTAGGGAGCACCTGGAGGCATGTTTTCATTATGAAAAATTTAACTTTTAAATTACACAATCTGTCGAAGCTCGAACTGAGGTCTGGTTTCCACAACTCTGGAAATAGAAAGCACCTTCAGAACCCGGCCTTGACAAGGCAAGGTAAGGGAGAGGATGGGTATTTGTGACACTGGGACGGAGGGAAGGCCAAACTCTTAAAGAACTTTAAAACAAGTTCAAACAGTTACCTTAATGTTTACATGATTTTAATAGTCATCTTTATGTAAAGAAGACATTACCTCAGACTCAGTCATGATGCCTCTAGGAACCTTGAGGTGTCGTCCTGTTTGCTTAAGACCTCCTTCACTACGGAGGATCATTCCCAGGGTCCTTGGGTAGACACAGAATGACCTCATTTCCAAAAGCTCCAAGTGACCAGTGACTAACTTTGTAACCTCTCTCCCTCTCTCCTTTGCTCTCCCTTGCTCTCTTTCTTGTTTCTTTTCTTCCTTGCTTTTTCTTTTTACCTTTCTCCTTTCTCTTTTCTTCCCCTTGTAGTTCTGGGGGTTGAAATCAGGTCTTTGTGCACACTAAGCTCACCTCTACCACTGAGAGACTCTCCCCAAACTAACCCTCAACTTGGAATAATGATTCTTCAAGGTGCTGAATGTAACTTATTTAATATTTGCATATTGGGCTAATGTTAAATTTTTACTGTTACCTTTAGATGCAACTATTCATTTGTGAGCTCATTTCATAACTATTGAATGTGTAGGTATATGGAGAGAAATGACACCGCAGCTGCCTTTAAAAGTCGTAAAAGCCTGCGGGGCGGTGGTGGTGCACACCTTTAATCCCAACACTGGGAGACAGAGGCAGGCAGATCTCTGTGAGTTCAAGGCCAACCTGGTCTCCAAGTGTTAGTTCCAGGACAGTCAGGACAGTTAACAGAGAAATCCTGTCTCAAAAAAACAAACAAAAAAAGAAAGAGAGAGAAAGAGAGAGAGAAAGAGAGAGAGAGAGAGAGAGAGAGAGAGAGAGAGAGAGAAAGAAAGAAAGAAAGAAAGAAAGAAAAAATTGTAAAAATTGTAAAAGCCGGGACTCCATAGAGTACTTGTTACATTCTAGTTTGTGTTTATATAGCTTTTCTTGCTTGAGCCTTTAATGTGCCTACAAGAATGCCCTGTTCCAGTCTCTGTTCTGCAGAAGAAAACTGAGGCACAAGTCAGCAAGTTTTCCAAGGTCAGAGAACTGGGATGTTGTAGAGTCTGGATTTTAACCCAGGTGATTCTACGCCAGAGACTGAATTCTCAACCAGTTAGTTGTGTAGCCTCAGCTGCCTTGGGCTCTAAAGAGAGACGACAGAGAAGTATTGTGATTGGAGGGAGTATGGGAAGTTAGAGAGAACATTCAAGAGGCTTGTTGAACTAAACTACCCACCGCTGTAGCAAAATACACCTCACTCAAGTGTTCACCAGTAAAGTACTTTCATTTCCACGGTAGGTAAAAACATATTACAGACAGAGCTTAAGCAATTTTGATCCAAGATTCTTGCAACAGAAGTATTTTGTAGTTTGTATTTTTCTACTCGGCCTGGGAATATTTTCATAGATAAAGTTAGAAATGCAGGAGATGGAAATAGGTCTAAATACAAAATTCCTTCCATGTATATATATCTAATATTCATACACTGAAGGTAATTTAGTATTGCTATTTAAAATAATTGTGTGCAAATGAAATAAGCTTCTATGGTATAGACTTGTTCATGGTGGCATTCTGCTGGTACTCGAAAAAGTTCTGGATTTTGAAATACTTTGGATTTTCAGTGTTAAAATTAGAGATGTTCAACCTATATAAGGATAGTTGGAGAAAAGGGGATGTCCCAGAGCTGTTAGCTAGATTTCATTTATTGGGAGTAAGGATAGCTTTTTAGCAAAGAATCCAGAATCAGCTCACTGAGATTTTGGGCTGGAATTGCAAAGGAAAGCCTGGTAAAGATGGCTAGGCCGTGAAAAGCCGTCCACACCATGCCTAGGAGTTATGACTTTATCCTAAGGATCACTCTGATACCAGGATGGAGAATGGGTTAGAGAATAACAAGATTAGAAGCAAGACCAGCCAGGAGACTCTTGGGATAATCCTGAGTATAAAAGATGGACTCTTGGCCTCTGCCATGATTGAAGAAACGGAAAGGAAATGAGCGGTGCTGAAGAGGGATGACTGTCAGGTTTGACAGGCATCAGGACACATGTGAGAGAGAATTTGAGTCAGCATACCACAGAGATACTTACACATCTATGTTTATCACTCCCCTATTCAAAACAGCCAGGGAGTGGGGCTGGTCTAAGCATTAATAAATGGATAGACGAAGAAAATGTAGCACAATGGAGTTTTATGCAACCATAAAGAAAAATGAAATCATAACATTTGTTAGAAAATAGATGCAAATGGAGATCACGGTAAGCACAATAAGACAGACTCAAAATATCACATCTTTCATATCAGAACCTAGATTTAAAATGATATGTGTGCATGTATTGGTATGTAGAAACGGCCTCTTGAAGGGGAGAAAGATCTTAAAGGAGGTAGAAAATAAGATAACTGAATACATGTGGTAGTAAAGTTGAGGCTGGAGTGCTGGGAAGATGACTCGGTGTGTAAGCACTTGATTCGTAAGCACAAGGACCTAAGCTCAAGTACCCAGAAGCAGCTCCCGGTACCGGGCCTTGAGGAAAGCCTGATGCAGTAACCCTCATCTACAATCACAGTGCTCCTCTTGGGGGATGAGGGGCAGAGTCAGGAGAGTCCCTGGGAGCTCATGGGCCAGCTGGTCTGGCATATGCAGCAGGGAAAAACAAAGCAAGATAAGCAAGCTTGTCCAAATGAGGTGGAAGGCAAGGTGGAAGACAACCCACAGTTGTCTTCTGATCTCCAGACACACACTGTGTGCCGTACACATGCCCACATCCACACCCACAAACACCCGTGTGTGCACGTACATACAAACACACGGAAAAACACAAGTGAAAACCAAGGTTGGGACTGACTGGGAGAAGGAAGGCGGTGAGCTGGAAGGGAGGAACAGCAGGCGTGGAAAAGGCAGTGGGGGAGGGAAGCAGATGGGAATAAAGCACATGGCACACATACCTGGAGGCATCATGATGAAACCCATCACTTGTATGTTAACTTAAGACGGGAGCTAAAAAATGTTAGGAGGAAGAACAGCTTGGGAGGGGAAAGCAGGAGAGTTTGAAATGATTCAGTTAAGTGGAAATAACCAGGGGACAGGTTGGTGTAGCCTGTTGGGAATTACAGGTTTGGAAGCAATAGGCAAAGAGACAATAACTAAAGCCGAGGGGACATAGGGGCCCACTTGCTAGTGTGGAGACTGAGAAAGGACTGGTACAGCGCCTCATGAAATGGGGACGGTCAGCTGATGGGGATATTAAAAGGCAGGGGGCTAGGGAAGTAGTTCAGTTGGTAGGGTGCTTGCTTAGCATGCCCAAAGCTCTGGGTTTGATCCCCAGCACCAACTGGGTGTAGTCACAAAGGCCATCACTCATATGGTGGTGCAGGCAAAAGGATCAGAATTTAAGGTCATCTTTAGCTGTGAATTGAGTTCAAGGCCAGTTTGGGATAGATGAGACATTATTTAAAGAAAGGGAAAACACAGAGGAAAAGACAGAAAATTCAGCCAAACAACGGGAACATTTCAAGAGACTGTGAAAAGTCGTGTCAAACCCTGAGAGTGAGATCTCTCCTGAGGGTTCTTGTTAAGGAGCCTACTGTGGCCCTTGGAGATAGAAGATTGAGAGAGGTATTGGAGGCAGGGAGGGCAGGAAGGTTGAGGAAGCCGCCATGCCAGGTCTAGACAATTCTGTAGCTGACACGTGATGTGAGAAAGGACAAGGCCTGAGAGCTTTGGTTTATTTGTTGACTTGTTTGTTTACCTTTTTTTTCCATAGCAGACTTGAATATTTTGAAAACTTACGGAAAGGACTTGGTAGGGAGGGAAGAGAGACTCACAAATGAAGAGTAAGAACTCTGATTAACTGGGGGGAAGGGGCCGGGGTTTGGGATGCCAAGGCCCAGCTGTAGCAGTAGCGAAGAGGAACAGTCCTTCGCACTGTAGGAAGTTAGGCGCTGGGCTGTGGCAGTGGGAAATCTGGAAACTGAGGTGCTTACCATTGGGTGGCTAGTGCTTTCCCTGCCAGTGGGTGTTGAGTCATTTGCCGAGAGCGAAGAGGAAGTGACAGTGTGGGAGGGAAACGTGGATGTTTGAAGATTAGCAGAATGGAGAAGGCAACAGGGCTGCTGTGGAGAATGGAAGGAAACATGTTAGAGAGCTCCAGCAGGGGCTGGAGGAGCGAAAGAGAACGCCTCCCACTGTGGCGAACACTTTCAGCCAAGTCTCCTGCTGAAACCCAGGCGCTCGCCAGCAAAGTACCTTATTCTGTTCCACAAAGACATTAGGGGTTGGAAGAGATATATACACAAGATATATCAGCTGCTTGACTGAACAGAGCAAAAATAAATATTTCTTACCATCCATTATAAGTGCTATGTTTACAGTAGGCACACAATCTACGCGACTCTTCCATGTGTTCTACTATCACAATAAAAAAGCATGAAAAGGTAAATTTGCCAAAAAGAAGCAGACTCTGGGGCTAGTCAAATGTGGGGTTTGGTCCTGGTTGTTCCATCTAACCCCCATGTGATCAAAGGCAAAAGACCCTCATGCCTGTGAAGTGGAAATACAAATATCTGCTTCCTGGAGATGGTATGTTCGGTAGAATAATACCTTTTTAGCATTAAATTTTCTTTTGGTTGAGGACTGAATCTTGCAATATTGCCCAGATTATCCTTGGGCTCCTGGGCTCAAGCCATCCACCCTCAGCCTCCCTCGTACCTGGGGAGAAGGCGAGTAGTTATTAACGAACTGCCTGGATCTATTCCGTGTCATCTACTCCTGGAAGAGAAATGAGATAAAGGAGAGAAATGGAGCTCATGCGGGGCTGAGTGGGCAAGTGAGCAAGCAGGTGTGTCTAAGGAAGCATCCCAGTGAGGAAAGCCCCTCACCCCACTAGGTGGTTAAGTCAGAGGCTAGACCTGGAGCCAACGGCAAGAGAGGGTTCTCTTTGGGACAATTGACTATTTGTAAATAAGGAGAAAAGAAAGAACCTGGGTGGTGAAGTTCAGGGTGTGCGTGCATGCATTCATGCTTGTGTGCGTGTGTGTGTGTGTGTGTGTGTGTGTGTGTGTGTGTAGAGGGTGGGGTCACTGGAGAGACCTCCAGACACATCAGAACTCAGGCTTCAGGATGAGGAGCAGTTCATCAGAGTTAACTATTCGTCTCTTCTTTCTGAGTAAGAACTCACCCCACAAATACCATGTCTCCATATTTAGGAGGTCAGAGTCTCAGAGCAGCTTAACTGGATGGTTTTAGCTCCAGGTCTCTGATAAATGGCCACCAACCCAAAGGCTGATTCCAGATATCTGTGGGCTTCATTGTAACTGCAGCTTTGAAGCTGACATAGATTGCCATTAGCAGCTGGCCTCAGTTTCTTCCACATGGACCTCTCTGTAGGAATGCACAGAATATGGTAGCCGTTTCCCCCACATGGATAATCCGAGGGGGGAAAACCCAAGAAACAAAAACAAGCAACAACAACAATACACACACACAAAAAAAAATCAGGAAGGGAGGAGAAGAAAGGGGAAACAAATAATTGAACCTTTCCAACCTGGTTCTAAGTCCATGATTTTGGGCAAGTGAGATGGTTCAACACATAAAGTTGCTTGACATTAAGCCTAATGACCTCTGTTTAACCTGCAGGGCCCACTCTATCTTACAAGAATATAGAGTCTATATATTTAGTATAGATCCCAGCACTAGTAAAAGTGCAATAAATGTTACAATTTTTAGTTTTTCTATTTTGAGAGAAAAAGGACCTTTCTAGATTCAAGACCTAAAGGGTTAGATACAGTCATTTTGAGAGCTAAAGATCATATTTAGTTCATCTTTGTAACATGTATTAACAACCACTGTGACCCACCCTGAGTTACTCAGTGGTGGATCTAGATTGGCTGTGACCAACTTGTTCGTAAAGTCCTAATAACCTAAAGACATCCTTTCAAACGTGAGTTACCTTTGTACCTGAGCTGGAGCCCATGCCACTGCCTTCCTCGAGGGGCCTAGATGGACTGGCTTCTGCTAGAATTGAATCCAGACTTCATGCCAAATCTGAGCTGAATGACCTTGGAGAAGAGTCCCGTGTCCTGAGAGGTTGTCTTCCTTTATCAGCGGGTCTGTTGGGAGGGCTAAATGAGATAACACACAGTGAAACATTCAGGACAGTGCTTATCCCGAGAGGGTTTCCCATGTTTAAATGTCATTTTCCCTTTCCTTTTTTTCTGGTAGGGTAAAATACCTCAGTCACTCTCTGGTTAAATAACTACCAAACATGTAGGTTTATGGCCCCTGCTATCCACCACATGGTAACTTTCTTCTTTGTGAGCTGTTGAGGATTGAATGAGGGGTTGGCTCGTGTTAGAACAAATGCTCTCTCCCTGGGTTCCATCCAAGTAAATCCATTCTGTTTTGCTTTTTTTTTCTTTTCTTTTTCTTGATGTTGTTTGAGATAGAGTCTCTTTCTGTAGTTCAGGCTGCCCTGTTTATTTGTTTTAGAGCCTCCTTGTATAGCCCAGATTGACCTAGATACTCATAATCCTCCTGCCTCAGCTTCCTGTGTTGTGTACTGAGATTAGAGACACATGCTACCATGACCAGCATGTTCTATAGTCTGGGTTTTATTTAGTAATTTTTAAATTAACTGTGTTGGTTTGGGCTAAGTATTCCTTTAATGAGGTTGCGTGTGCATGTGTGCGTGCGTGCGTGCGTGTGTGTGTGTGTGTGTGTGTGTGTGGTCTAAGGACAGCTTGCAGGAGTCAGTTCTTCCACCTTTACCTGCTGAGCCTTCTCTCTGGGCCAGTTTTGCTTTTGTTTTCATGTGGTGGTTGGGCTGAGCCCAAGATCTTGTGCATGCTGAGCACATGATTTACCACTACTCTGTACCCATGGTCCTATCAGAAATGTTGAAACACTGAGTGAAGGTACACAGTAATATCCCTATTGTTTATTATGTTTTGAATTTTCTCAGTAGCCAAGTTGATCTCCTTGGATGTATTTCTTAAGGGCAAGAATCATTTCTTATTTATAGTTTTGTTTCCTGTAATGCAGTAGTTCTCAACCTGTGAATTGCGACCCCTTTGGATCCTATATCATGTCTTCTGCATATCAGATACTTACGATTCATAACAGTAGAAAAAATTATAGTTACAAAGTAGCAATAAGATAATTTTATGATGAGAGTCAGCACAGCATGAGGAGCTGTATTAAAGGATCGCAGCACTAGCAAGGCTGAGAACCGCTGCTCTAGTGCCTAGCATAGTGATGATGCACAGGGATTGACATTTTATCTTTGTTTGCTGGCCAAAATTAATATCAGAATATTCAGAAGGGATTGAGATTGAAACAATATAGGAGGCGTTTTCAAAGGAAAATGGAGTAAATTAGTTTGGGAAAAGGAAAAATTGGTATTTCTGAGAGATAAATCGTATGAATTGTATAGATTTTTATAACATGTTATACAATACTCTGTAAGGACATATTAATATTAAGTGATATTTCAAATCTCTAACAAGATAATAGTGACATAAACAGATAGATATATTTATAAAATATTTAATATTTTATTTCATGAGAAGAAATTATATGAAGACGTAGTTGTAAAATAATTAATGCATTAATTATATGAACGATTTATTCATCTGGATTCCCAGGGTGTTTAACTCATTTTGCTTAGAGAATTATTAAAGAAGAGAAGGAAGTGAGTTTATATTCTCTGTTCATCCATGGGGTCAACAAGGTAGAACATTTAGATCCATGATAATATCAGTGGGGCAAAAGACCAAACAATTTCATATCTTTGCTCCCATCACATCTGAATGACAAAATATCAACCTTGGATCAGTTCAAAACTTGGTCAGCCAGTTTCTCCGTGTCCACCACTGTCACTGGGCAGCCTGCGGCGGCTGCTTCTTATTTGAGTGAGCAGTGTTGTGATTCTTTTTTCATATTTGTGCTCACTGCCACTGTTCTCCACTCAAAGGCCTCTGGATGAGCTATGATGCTGTAACAACACAGCATGTCCATGGCGACATTAGGAGGAAGGGTTTATTTGGGCTTACGGTTCCAGAGTCCATCACAGTGGCGAACTGGGAGGCTTGGTGACTAGAGCAGCAAGGTGAGAACTTACATCTTAAACCACAAAAGGAAGCAGAGAGAGCATACTGGGAATAGCACGTGGCTTTGTGTTGTGCAATGGTTTACTCTTTTGCCTTTTTGGGAGGCCCACCACCCAGCTCCTAAATAAATCATACACTGAGGCTTATTCTTGGTTATGAATGTCCAGCCTTTGTTTGCTTGGTTTCTTGCCAGCTTTTCTTAAATTATCCCGGCTACCTTTTGCCTCTGGGCGTTTTCCTTTTCTTGCTTTTGTATATATTACTTTCACTCTTCCTCCACGGCTGGTTAGGTGGCTGGGTGGTCGGCCCCTGACGTCCTCCTCCCCTTGGTTTCTCATTGGTTCTCCTCTTCCTCAGTTCTCCGTCTCTTTATTCTCTCTGCCTGCCAGTCCTGCCTGTCCTTGCTCCCGCCTTGCTGTTGGCCATTCAGCGCTTTATTAGATCATCAGGTGTTTTAGACAGGCAAAGAATCACAGCTTCACAGGGTTAAACAAATGCAACATAAACAAAAGCAACACATCTTTACGTCGTTAAACAAATGTTTCACAGCATGAACAAAAGTAACACACCTTAAAACAATATTCCCCAACAACTTTGAACCTCAAAAGTTGTCCCCAGTGACATAATTTCTCCAGGAAGGCCACATCTCCTAAGTCTACCTGAACAGCACCACCAACTAGGGACTAAGAATTCAAATATCTGAGCCCATGAGGGGGCATTCTCATTCAAATCACCACAGACTGTCACAGAAATGCCTGATCACACACAACTGTTTGAAGATCTTGAGAGGCAGAGAGACAGGTTGTGACCCACATCAGGACTCCTGATATAAGGACAGCATCAATTCTTCAAGAGGCTGCTTCTGAACGATTCAAGCATAGTCAGTGTTTCTAGAATCATCTTTCTTCTTTCAAGCTGTGTTAATAACTTGGATCCACCCTTCCAATATCTTCTTTCCTTGATGGGGATATTTTCTGAGGGCAGTGTCTTCCTCGGCAGTCTGTCTTCTGTTATAGGGAGGAGGTAATTATAGAATTATCTACTAGATTTATCTACCAGAATGAGATGGGGGCTCAGGAAGTGGGTGGGAAGATCTGTCATGTATGCTACTTGTTACATATTTTTTGTAAGTGAAGAGTTTATTGGTTTGTTTTTAGGCAGAGTCAAAATGTTCCCATATCAAAACAGCCACATCAAGGCAGCCACATCAAGATGTTCCCAGCATCAAAACGACTATATCAAAGCTGCCTGTCAGCAAACTGACAACAAAACAGCCTGCATCAAAATGGCTGTAGCATCCATTGGTACAGCCTTTGCCACCAAGGGAATGTGCTCTAGAATATCACACTGTCTGTGGGAAGATAAAAAAGGAAAGGCTGAATTTCTTCTCGTGAGTACTTCTGCTTTCAGCTGGGAACTAGACTTTGCAACCAGGCGCTGTGTGACAAAGGCATCATCCCATATTTCTAATGACCAATGCCTCCCATTAAAACAAAACAAACAAACAAACACACACACACAAAAAACAGGGGCTGGCAAGATTGATCGGAGGATAAAGACATTTGCTGTATAAGTCTGGTGGCCTGAGTTCTATCCCCAGAAGTTTCATCAAGGTGGAAAGACAGAACTGACTCCACAAAACTGTCCTCTGACCTGTCCACATGCACCATGGTAGACCCCCATGAGGCATATACACACACCATACAAACAAAACATCAAAATTTAAAACCTAGGTACAAATTTGCAGAGCTAACCCTGCATTTAGCATAGGAATTGTGAAACTCCCATCCTAACTTTATAATCATGCTTTTATACTTTGTTCTCATCACAAAGATCTTTTGGAATTGTCTACTAAGAATCAGCCAACAAAATTTATACCAACACTGAAGCAGCCCAGAGTCGATCTTTCACTGCCTCCAGCTTCGTGTTCAGCCCCAAGCCTGGAAGAACCATAGTACATGCATAACGCCTTGATCTGATGTTTTATCAGATACCTGGGTAACTTGCAAAATCTCCTCTGAAACTTTTTGGTGTGACGAACCATCCTATCTCTGTTTCTCCAGCTACGTAAGCTTGGAGATAGGGGAGAATCTTGAGCTGATTATGCGACATACAGTGGACATGAATTTCTGGCTCTTACTTAATTGTTGAGTGAAACTTTTTTGATTTTTGAGGTATCACTATTTTTTGACTTTATCCTGCCTCGCTGGCTACTCCATCTCAGTACTTTTTATGTCTTGCATTTCTCTGTCTGACCTTTAAATGTTGGAGTATCTTGTTTCTCAGACCTGGGGCCTCTTCTTTAAGCATAACTTTACATAACAGCTCAGGGTTCAGAGAGGCTCGCCTAAGAAGCCTGGAGAGCACAGCCTCTATCCCACCTTATTCTTGATCAACTCATTATGTTGTTTCCCTCGTAGACTTCTCTATAGCGTGCAACCATCAATTTTGTTCTTATTAATTGCGTTTCTGTGCTAGAATATACCCTCCACAGAGCAAATCTTTTCTTCTCCAGCTAGTCTCCAGGGATTATCATGGCACCTGACTCAAAGTCATCTCCTGACAATTAATTGCTGGAGTGTAGCGCCTGCACTACAGGATGATACGCGAGCCGGGAACTAGGCTGGAGGTTTAAACACACACACACACACACACACACACACACACACACACACACACGGGGGAGGGGGAAGGGGGGAGAGAGAGAGAGAGAGAGACGGGGACATGGGTCATCCTTGAAACAAGAATGCCAACTTTATTGTGCTCTAGGGAAGCTTATATAGGAATTCTTAAGTGCCAGATCTTGGGATTTCCAGCTGTAAAACCCACCAGAATTCACTCAGCTTTGGAGCCCATCCTAGAACTCACTTTGTAGACCAGGTTGGCCTCGAACAAAGTCAAGCTTTTGGAAAAACTCCATTAAGAAGTCTAGACATTCCCAAACCATTAGAACATTCTGCTGTTTGGAAATATTCCATTCATAATGACCACACATATGTATATAAACTAAAAGGAATGCTATGTAAAGGCAATAACTTGGGACTACTTTGAGACTTCATTTGGACATAATTGTATTCAATTTACTACTTAGATTTTTCAACCTAAATACTATAATGACTGTCCATCCAGTTCAGGGATTGGTCATCAGAGCTAAAGGTATTCTTTTCTATATGACTTTACCCATAAAACAAATTATTTAGTTGAGAAAAACAATCACATGGATTGAAATGATCAATATTCTACAGATGGTGCCCACGTAGGTAACTGAATCCACAGAAAGCTTGAGAAAGCTTGGAAAAGAATAGAGTAAAGCATGTTTTCTTGGTAGCAGCAATTTCTCAGGTCTGCTTTGCTTGCTAGAGGCAAGCAAGTGCTCTCATCTAAGAGAGGCTTACTGACTCAGCTTTAGCTGCAAAACCCTGCAACTCTTTTAAGAGGTCCTGCCACAAAACACTTAAACAGTGTTGATGAAAAGCTGAATGCATGCTTTTCAGTTTTCAGCTGTAGCAGGAAAAAAACTGCACCGTTTTAAAATGCTGGCTTTCTGGGCTGTCCTGCCAGGGCAAATTCTGACTCTTTCAGGCAGGCAGTCCGATTGAGTGTGGTCTGTGAGAAGAATGCTGCAGCTTACTTGCTGGCAAGGACCTTGAAACACACTAGCGTTGTGGCAATAAAAATGTCTACAACTGGTACCTCCACCATTAGGCTGGAAAGCTAAGGAATGGGATGGATCCAGCCATCAAAGCCATGGCTTTAATCCTCTCCATAAAGACTCATGTGGTCAGAAAAAGAGAGATATACAGAAAAGAGAGATTCAAAGACGAAGAAAACCTCTAAATGGTTTACAGTGTGTTAAAAATATATGCAGGTTAGAGGTTAAAGTTCTTAAAGTGAAAAAAAAAAAGAAAGAGAGTAGTTGGGTGTGGTGGTACACACCTTTAATCCCAATGCCTGGGAGGCAAAGACAGATAGATCTCTGTGAGTTCAAGGTGTGGTAGCACATGCCTTTAATCCCAAAGCTTGGGAGGAAGAGGCAGACAGACTTCTGTGAATTCAAGGTGTGGTGGCAGACACCTTTAATCCCCCGTACTGGGGAGGCAGAGGCTGGCAGATCTCTGTGAGTTCAAGGTCAGCCTGGTCTACAGAGTTATTCCAGGACAAAGATATACAGAGAACCTGTCTCAAAAAGTAAAAGTAAAAATAAAAGAAATAGAGGTTAAAATAAAGCCGCACAAAAATGGAAAATACACAGAGAATCTTGATACTGTATGCTATTATGCTCTCTTTGAGTTGTTTGAATGCTGAGGAAGGAGCAACAGCTGCTAAAAGGTATTTGTTTATAAATGCTGCTGAACTAATCCAAAATAGATATTTTGAAAATATCTTGACTTCAAAATTTGAATCTAAGGTTATGATGCTTTGGAAAAGTTCTTCTTTTGTTTTCACAGAGGATGAGACCCTGTGGATTGCTTCTATCCCAATATGGTATGATAGACTACGTCCTCCTGAAAGGTTGCTGTGGACACCCTCAAAAAATTACTTCACTCAACTGCTGACTGAGATGAACCTGGCACACAGGTTATACCATGAAAGACCTGATTAACAGCGCCCCAATACAGCAGGAAGAAGTTTGGAGAGAAATAACTATGTCCATATTCCCAGATATTGTTTATAAATGTTCTTTTACATTTAAAGGGGGATATGATATAGATACGAATAATTTGCATTGGTATGGATTTTAAGGTCAATTTTGTTATATGTATATGTATTTCTGATTTTGATTAAGGTATTGTGATTGTGTAGTTCATTTTAAAAATGTAATGTACAATTAGGAAATACAGGTTGTTAATGGATAATCATCAGTAATAGTCAGCTTGTAGTCATGTTAGTTAGATTTTTCTAGATGTGCATAGATATATTTCAGATAGGCATTCTTCATATCTTTCAAAGTCTACAGGATATGGCATTTAATGTTTTAATAACTTAGGGCTTTTCATGACAATGAGACACGTCTGCTCCTGGCAGCACCAGCTACTTCAAGAGAAAGATGGGCATTGAAGAGGCTCCTTATGGAGTTTGGTAGCCATTTAGGCAAGAAAGTTCTCTTGTCTGGACTGTTGAATAAACTGGACACAAAGAACCTGCAGAGAGAGAGAGAACTGCTATACTTGCCTAAAGGTGAGATGGTCTTTCGGGGTTCCTGTTTCATGAAAGAGTCTGGGTGACATTCTGCAGGATACAGAATAAAGTGACTGAACTGCCTTTGAATTATCCTGCTTCATGGAAATGTCTGCTGTATGCTATGGGCCTGTAGGCCGAAGATGGATGCCCCAACGGTACAGAGGAACTTTGGGTGACTGTACAGGCAGCAAGATGTCTCTGTCATTTCTAGAGTTTTGGAAGTTGCTTATTTCTTGTTTGCTTAGGTAATATTATATCCTTCTGGAGTCTTTGATGGAGTTGAAGAATCGTTAGTTATAGTTATAATTTTTCTTAGGTATGGTAAAAGATAAAATAAATCTAAATATTGTAACTGTAATTCTTGCTTTATAACTGTTTTGCTATATGTAATTTTACTATCTTAAAGTTAAAGCTTTTCTTTTTTATTTAAACAGAAAAAGGGAAAATGATGTAGGTGGGTCTTCTTTCTAAGTGTTGCTTTCATTGGTTAATTAATAAAGAAACTGCTTGGCTTGATAGGTCAGAACATAGGTGGGTGGAGTAGATAGTAGAATTGTGGGAGAAAAAAGCAGAGTCAGGGAGATGCCATGGAGCTAGCCGCCAGGTCAGACATGCTGAATCTTTCCTAGTAAGCCACCACCTCGAGGTGCTACACAGATTATTAGAAATAGGTTAATCAAGATGTAAGAATTAGCCAATAAGAGGCTAGAATTAACGGACCAGGCAGTGTTTAAATGAATACAATTTGTGTGTTGTTATTTTGGGTGTAAAGCTAGCCGTGCGAGAGCCGGGTGGGCCGAAAAGCAGGCCTGCTTGCCTCTTCACTACAAAGATCACAAAATCATTCTACTTAAGACATGATTGGAGAAACTGGGAAGAGGACAGGTAAGGAAAAGTGGGAGAGAAGGCTGAGCAAAATGCCAGGAGACTTACACTTAGCTTGGTGGAAATAGAACAAGGAAATCGTGTTTTCAATTTTAAATTGGCTGCTGAAGAGCCCTACATATTTGCTGTAGAGCCCCCACCACCCCTGAATGGCAAGCACTATCTTTGAATTTCCAGGAAGTGCCTACCACACACAGCTGCCTCTCTTGCATTTGGGATGGGAAATCAAGGAGGGGCTGTAACCCAACCTTGGGTCAGTGCCAAAAGAAGATAAAGGAACAGCTGCAAGGCACAGAGTGAGGAATGGAAACTCGCAGAGGCAGAACTCAGATCCTGAGGCTGCCACAAGAATAAGCAGCCTAGAAGCATTGCCTGGAGTTTAGGGAGAGCATTTGGCTTTCCTCTAAGACCTGCAATGGTTTTTCTGGATGAGCTCCTGCAAACTTTACAGATAACCCTCTGACAGTATGACTCAGGTGATGCTCTCAGTCACTCTTTACAAAGTCCCAGTGAAAACTCTATGTAAGGATGGCATGTGCAATAGACTATATGTATTCTCCATATATTGAAATCTAATCCCCTAATGGGCATTAGGAGTCAGTTTGGGGGAGGTAATCAGGTCAGGAGAGTGAAGCCACCATGAATGGCATTAATGGTCCTGTAAAAAGGACTTACGAGGCCCTTCTGCAATATGGATATAGTAACAGACATCAGTCAGTAACCAGGAGCAGAGACCCAGCCTGACCAGAACGTTGAACATGCTAACATTCTCCTTTAGGATTTCCTGCCTCCAGACTTGTGAAAAAAACATTTGTGTTGTTTACGAGTCGTCTAGTCCACAGTACTATTTTAGCAATTTGAATTGACTATGATAATAGCTAATACGTGTTCCAGTTTTGATTCTATCCTAGCCTCATTGTACCTTGCTTTCTATTTTCCCATATGATTCTGTATGCTCACCCTAGACTTTGCTACTTATGGTTTGAATGAGCATGGCCCCCATAAGCTCAGATGTTTGATTATTTGACTCAAGTTAGTGGAACTATTTGAGTAGGCTTAGGAGGTATGACCTTGCTGAAGGAAGATGTTATTCGGTGTCTTGTTTAGGGTTTCTATTACTATAAAGAGACACCATGACCAAGGCAACTCTTATAAGATAAAACATTTAATTGGGGTGGCTTATAGTTTCAGAGGTTTAGTTCATTATCATCATGGCAGGATATGGTGACATGCAGGCAGAGCTGATACTTGAGAAGGAGCTGAGAGTTCTACATCTTGATCTGAAGGCAACAGGAAGTGAACTGTGTCACTGGGTGTAGCTTGAGCATAGGAGACCTCAAAGCCTACCCCCACAGTGGCACACTGTAAAGTCTGTGCTGCTATGTGTACTATGGTCCTGTAGTGCCTGTAATATGTTTACTATGGCACTACACCTGTGACATACTGCCAGGCAAGGGCCTAGAGATTGACACACACATAGACGCAGACAGACAGAAACATGGGTCATCCTTGAATTCCCCAAGAATGCCCCCTTTATTGTGTTCCAGAGCAGCTTATATAGGGATCCTTAACTGATAGCCATGCCCCAGTCAAACCCACCAGAAACCACGCCCCTGCCATCAGGAACTCCTGAGGGTCTCATGCTCAGGACCTAGATTCTAGAAGTTCAAGCATGAATAAAACTCAATTTCTCCTTTTGCTGAGTTACAGTTCAGCGGGGATACATAAACAGACAATTACAGTGCAATACAGTAAGTGCAATCTATAAAAATAATCATGGCTTTTATGAGATCATAAAAGGGAAGCACTTGCTTAAATCCTCAGAAGTGGATCAGTGTTTTGAATGAGCTGACAGGTGAGTCAGATCTTAAAGGGTGTGAAGAGTTAGGTAGAGATAGGGAGGTAAAGTACAAAGTCGTTAGAGGCAGGAGGAGAAGATGTAACGGGAGATGTACCTAGAAGCGACAGATGTCTATGCAAAGGTATGAAAAGAAAAAGGACAGATTATATAAACAAGGAGAGAGAAAAATGTCCAGGTTAGATGATGGTGAATTCAATCTAATAATAAAGGCATTTACCATCTTATCTGCAATATGGAGATGTTAAAGGGGCTTTAGGCCATAAAGGATCATAGCAAGATCAGAGTTTTAAATAAGTTACTTCAGTGTCTAAAGAACAGTTATTAGCAAGGTACAGTCGCACTCACATTCCTGGTAGAAAAACAGAGGGAATTTGCTAGTCATTGTCCTAGTCCGGGTGAAAGCTGAAGAGAGTCCATCAGAGGCATGAGAAGTGAAGACCAGGAGGCAGGAACAATTGTGGCACTGGCAATGGACTGGGATGGAGGAGACAATCAAGGAGTTCTTGCCTGGATGGCAAGTGTGGTTAATGGGATCATGAGTTAAGATTGTGTTAACGCAAGGGAGATGTGTCCAATGGAGAAAATGACAAATTACATTCTAAAGTTGTTAAGTCCCAGCTGCCTTTAGATAAGCCAGAATGAGCCAGGAGCAATAATGTACCAAGAAATAAATGTAGTAAAAAATGAACACACATACACAAAAATGCTTGGGATTGTCATTTTAAGGTGTGTTACTTTTGTTTATGTTGCATTTGTTTAACCCTGCGAAGCTGTGATACTCTGCCTGTCTAAACACCTGACTGTCTAAAAAGAGCTGAACGAGGCAGGAGCAAGAATAGGCGGGCTTGCCAGGCAGAGAGAATAAATAGGAGAAAGGAGGATGAGGGAAGAGAACAAGAAGAGGAGGACGTCAGGGACCAACCACCCAGCCACACAGTCAGCCACAGAGTAGGAATGAAAGTAAGATATACAGATGTAAAAAAAGATAAACGTCCAGAGGGAAAAGGTAGGTGGGATAACTTTAGTAAAGATGACAACAAAGAAGCCAAGCTAAGGCCAGGCATTCACCACCAAGAATAAGCCTCTGTGTATGATTTATTTGGGAGCTGGGTGATGGGTCCCCCCAAAAGACAAAAGAGTAAAACATCCCACAACACGTATATATACAATAAGACATTATTTATGAGTTTAATGAAGATATATACCATATTCATGAATAAAGAGAATATCAAAGGGGAGGTAATCTTCCCTAGTTGAAATATAAATTGAACTTTTTACAAATAGAATCAGAGCAAGATGGTGTGCAGAGTTGGGTCAGTTGATTTTTAAAGTGCTTTGAAAAGGAGTAAGAAGGAATTGAAGCAATTTGATATGGAGAAGTGGTCTAGATGGACACAAACAAGCTTGGTGCAGACAATCGGTATGGAAGGTAGTATGAGGGGAGGTGGGATTTGTTACAAATGGCTGCAGTTCAGTTAACTGTTTGTCAAGAAGACAAGATTCTCCTGCTATAAATAGATTTGGCTACTTTGCTCTTTGCTCTGACAAATCCCTAAAAAGCAACGTAAGGGAAGGCAGGTTTGTTTTGGTTCACAGTGTGAAGGTACAGTGACTACAATAGGAGCAGTGTTAGCGGCTGGTGATACTGCTTCTGCCCTCAAGAAGGAGAGATGAATGCTGGTGTTCTGTTGGCTTGCTCCTTTTTGCCTTCAGTCTGTGTTCTCATCCCATAGAATGATGCTACCCATATTCGGTGTGGGCACCTCAGTTTAACCTCTCTGAAAACACCCTCACACATATGCCCAGACAAGTTTAATCATCATAACTAACTTGTAAATCAGGTGAGTTGAAGACTTTAAAGTGAAAATCAGAATAAAGCTTTCAGAAGATAACTGGAGAGAATATATATGTTTACATGACTTTGGCGGAGGGAACCGTTTTTTTAATGTAGAGGAACTTAAACATAAAAAAAAAATCAAAGTTGAAGTTTCTATTTAAATTACCATAAGGTTAAAAGACCAAGGACAAATATTTGCATTCAATAAGCTAAAAGAAATATAGGAAGAAAATCTCCCCTTAAGAAATGAACTCACTGGGCAGTGGTGGCACATGTATTTAATCCCAGCACCTAGGAAACAGAGACAGGCAGATCTCTGAGTTCGAGGCCAGCCTCGACTAGAGAACGAGCTCTAGGATAGCCAGGACTACACAGAGAAACCCTGTCTCAAAAAAATAAATAAGCAAAAAACAAACAAAAGCAAAAACAAACAAACAAAATTAGAAAAAAAGAAAGAAAACAATAGAGCCTGTGAGCTGTCTTAGCAGGTAAAGAGGTAAAGGCACTGATGCCCAGCAAATGAAGCAAAGAATTGTTACAAGTTGCCCGCCGACCTCCATACTTGCACCATGGTACTTTGGGACTACAGCACACACATACCACTACCTCACAAAAATAAATGTGTATTTTAAAATTCCCAAAAGAAAACAATAGGTGCTGAGGGTATGCATGTGCTGTGTGGGGATGTTATACACTTTGGTGGGAACGGAAATTAGTCTAGTTGCTAGAATCTAAGCTAGCACACCACAGAGATACTTGGCACACCACGTTGATTGGTAGATACAGAACTGGCCTAGATGGCCACCAACAGAAGGGTGTATAAAACACACAGGCACACACACACAGACACACAGTATTTTAGCAAAATAGAACAGAATTGGTCTGAAAGAAAACTGATAGAATTTGAGACCATTACATGCAGAATATGTAAAAATATATAATATATATATATCTTTAAAGGAGATATAAAAGAAGAAAGGGGACAGAAGAAATGAACAGCAGTAAAAAAGAAGAGTAAACATAATAAAAATAAATTACATACATTCATGAAAATATAATGAAATACATTATTTTGTACAATTACTACTGCTAATAAAACAACATACTGAGAAACAACAGATTAAGCCACAGTCAGTATACAGGGGAAACTTACAAATCACAAAGACAAAATTGCACTTAGAGAAAAAAATACAGCAAAGAACATGAACAGGAGATTGAAACGGGTAAATATTGAATTGATGATAGCATATCAAAAGAAAAAAATGTAAATTTTTAAGTTTGATTGCTTTTTATGTGTATTTTTGACTATTTCAAATAATTGAAAAAATCTGATAATGCTAAACCCTGACAGGATGTGAAGAAACTCAGCACCTGTAACTTGAGACTGCTACACTGGAAAGAAACTCCCCGGCATTTTGTGGCATTCACTATATGTAAACTGTACAATATGCCAATTCAGCATTGAGACATATGTTTAAAAATGTAAATCTATAAACAATGAGAAATGCCTTAATTATGCTTCTTTATTGTTGTGACAGAAAGTGGAAAGTCAGTAGTAGATTGTGCAAATGAAATGTAGATTTTTCTATGATAAAATTATATGGCAGTTTAAATCAGTGTATTAGGTCGACAAGTAACAACACAGACAGACCTTGCGAACACTGCACACAAAAGGCATAAGTTCCAGGATATGTTTTATATGCATGTGGGTAAATTTTAGAAAGACACAAGTGAAAAATTCAATAGGAAAAATCATCAAAGGATTTGCATGCACACATATATACACATGTGTGGAAGAAATACATACTAACATTAGAAAAACAATGACACCTTGGGAGCTAGAAGAGAAATGGATTGGTTGGAGTATTAAGGGTATTTCAACTCTTTTTTAAAGGCCTAATTTCTTTTTTACATACCTGAAGGAAAAGAGTTACCAGAAGGTAAGGAGGGAGTGGAGACAAAGAGTTTTGCTACTCTTTCAAAACTTCAGAGAGAAAAAAGAAAAGAGAGATTGATGGTGTCTTCAGGAAGATACTGGGCCAGAAGATTTACTTAACAACACTTTTTATTTTGTTTTTGCTATGAGTTAACTCATTTATTGTAGGCCATGGCTGCTCAAATGGTAGCACTTCTACTGGTCTTTCAGTTCCTTCAGTCTTCTGATGGCTGATTTGACTATGATAGCCGAGGTGGTGGTGAAAGTCCAGGACCCACCAGTCACTGTTTTCATGAAGTATCAGATGACTGTGGTCCACATCATTATCTTGGTCTTGCCACAGAAGAAACAAGGATCCTGATGTGCTGTAACATGAAGGCTGGCTTGCTTGTTGGGGTATCTGTCCCGCCGGGTACCCCATAGCCATCAAGCCCCAAAGAAAATCACACAAAGGACTCCACAAGATTTTAAACTGCCACATGGGTCGGTACTTTTCTCAGCTGGCAGGTTACATCTTGCTTCTCTGGTGCTCTGGGCTCAACTGTGGAGGGAGCTTCCTGCTTCCCAGAACACTCCTGTTCTCTTTGCTTCACCTCTACTTCCTGTCTGATTTACATACCTATACTTCCTGCCTGGCCAATCAGCGTTTACTCAAAATAAACAGATTGACAGAATACAGACAATTCTCCCGCACCACTTCCCCCTCTTCTTTTTTTTTTTTTAAACAAAGGATAATATTCATAGTCTATTTTTTGGGAATGTGGGCGTAGTTTTCCAGGCTACTTCCAGCTGGTTGGGGGTGCTGATAATCTAATGGGGACCTAAAGAAAATTTAGAGTTATAATCAAGTCCTGACTGGAGTATCCTGTGAGTCTTGATCATGTCAGGCAGCAGTCTTGAATCTCTTCTGGATGTAGAACTCAGACATCTGGGTCATCTGTTCCTACTGGAGATTTCTCAGGTGGTCTTCCTTAATCAAACTGGATTTTTTTTTTTTTGGAAGCCAATGAGCAGCATTTATTCTAGAATCCGTTCGAATTCCAATTTACTTTTCATTTGTCATCCATAGAATGAAATCCTGTGCTGGCTAGGGCCCTCACTTGCCTATGTCTTCCTCAGTCTCAAGGCAGGCAGTCTGTGCCAGAGGTAGAGATGGCATCCTTGGAGGGGTCCAGAGCTATGCTGATTCATGGGGCCATGGTCGGGAGCAGCAAGAGGCAAAAGGTGCACATCCATCACTGCAGCCAGGGTGTTACTTGCTATCCGCCATGATCCTGAGGTACTGAAGGGCGCAGTGAGCAGCCTCACCTCGGGCTGCCTCCCTGGTAGTTGTAGAACTATGACACTGGCTGGGTGGGTGGACAGCTCCACTAGGCACTGGCAGAGCCCACTCAAGTTCAGTTCTTCAATGTTCAGGTAGCTGACATGGAAAGCCTGCTCCTCAGAGAGCTCATTGAGGACACTGCAGCAGGCAGAGCCCAGAGTCCCCAGAGAGCCCACAGAGCAGCTACGAAGGGACAGAATCTTCTGTCCCACAGAATTTCGCAGGGAATCCCAGGTGCAGCCTGGCCCCAGTTCCGGGTTCCGAAGCCCATCCAGGCAGGAGCTCACGTCAATGGAGAAGTGATCGTCATCAGGTTCTGCCTCGTTGCCATCCCAGGCATCCAGAGGAACTGTGTGCACTCGAAGCAGCATTTTAGCTGCTGCATTTCGCTTTGCCAGCTTTTTGGAAGTGCCACTGCCTATCTCAACGAAGCGTTCTACCCGGCAGGTCATGGTGAATTCTTTACGGTGAGCAGGCCTAGACTCCTGGGTCACCATGTACTCTGGCAAACGCCAGCCTTTTTGTATCACGAGCTCCTGCAGAGCACCAACGGGGTTGCACTTGGACTGCTGCGGGGAGACAGAGGGCTGCTCTCCATGGAAGGGCTCCTGGTTAGTAGAGCAGATGGAACAGGGGCGGCAACTTCTGCAGCAATGACAGGCACGTCCTCAAGCGGTGAGGGATCTAGAAGAGAAAAAGAATTGCTTTCCTCCAGGGCTGGCTCCAGCATGCCCCCCCCTCCTTGAGGTGTTTGAGGGCCACCTCAGCTGCCTTGTGCTTGGCTGCCTTCTTGCTGGGGCCCTGATTAGTGCAGCTGGTGTCGCCAACGGTGACCGGGAAGATAAAATTAGTCTGATGGGCTTGGCCCTCGGCTTTGAGAAGGTTATACACGGGCGTCTTTCCTATTCTGGTCCCATACTCCTGAAGAAGGCTGATGGGGTCTTGCCCTGGTTGGCGGCCAGCATTTGTTCTACGCTGGGCAGCCTGCAGCCTGTGGTAGTGCTGGAGCCCTGCTCCTCTTCACTCATTCCCTCCTCCGTCCCCACGGGCGACAATGAATCCACAGCCTCACATTTTCTGTGGAAACAAAAGCAAATCCTCTTCTCCAAAGTAACATATCTTTTGACTACAATTTTGAAACCAAGGTATTTTCAAAATACCTATATTGAATTAATTCAGCAGCATTTATAAGCAAATATCTCTTAGCAGCTATTGTTCCTTCCTCAGCATGAGAAATTCAAAGAGAGCGGAACATACAGCATCAAGATTCTCTGTGTATTTTTCATCTTTACATGGGTTTATTTTAACCTCTATTTCTTTTATTTTTACTTTTACTTTTTGAGACAGGTTCTCTGTATATCTTTGTCCTGGAATAACTCTGTAGACCAGGCTGTCCTTGAACACAAAGAGATTCCTCTGCTTCTGCCTCCCCAGTGCTAGGATTAAAGGTGTCTGCCACCACACCTTGAATTCACAGAGGTCTGTCTGCCTCTTCCTCCCAAGCTTTGGGATTAAAGGCGTGTACTACCACACCTTGAACTCACAGAGATCTGTCTCTGCCTCCCAGGCATTGGGATTAAAGGTGTGTACCACCACACCCAACTACTCTCTTTCTTTTTACTTTAAGAACTTTAACTTTTAGCCTGCATATATTTTTAACACATTGTAAACCATTTAGAGGTTTTCTTTCTCTTTGAATCTCTTTTTCTGACTACAGGAGTCTTTAATTTACCAAGCAGTGTAGGTAGGATTAAAGCCACGGCTTTGAGGGCTGATTCCTTAGTTTTCCGCAATTTCAGCCTCAGGGCAGAGGTACTGGCGGTTGCCAGCCAGTAAGTCACCACAACTCTAAAGCGTTTCAAGGTCGCTGACAGCAAGCAAGCTGCAGCATTCTGCTCACAGACCACACTCAGTAAGACTGCCTGCCTGAAAGAGTCAGAGTTTGACCTGGCAGGAAGGCCTAGAACGCCGCATTCTGTCAGAGACCACACTCAGTAGGACTGCCTGCCTGAAAGAGTCAGAGTTTGACCTGGCAGGACGGCCTAGAAAGCCGACAAGTAACAACACAGACAGACCTTGTGAACACTGCACACAAAAGGCATAAGTTCCAGGATATGTTTTATATGCATGTGGGTAAATTTTAGAAAGATACAAGTGAAAAATTCAATAGGAAAAATCATCAAAGGATTTGCATGCACACATACATACACGTAATACATACTAACATTAGAAAAACAATGACACCTTGGGAGCTAGAAGAGAAATGGATTGGTTGGAGTATTAAGGGTATTTCAACTCTTTTTTAAAGGCCTAATTTCTTTTTTACATACCTGAAGGAAAAGAGTTACCAGAAGGTAAGGAGGGAGTGGAGACAAAGAGTTTTGCTACTCTTTCAAAACTTCAGAGAGAAAAAAGAAAAGAGAGATTGATGGTGTCTTCAGGAAGATACTGGGCCAGAAGATTTACTTAACAACACTTTTTATTTTGTTTTTGCTATGAGTTAACTCATTTATTGTAGGCCATAGCTGCTCAAATGGTAGCACTTCTACTGGTCTTTCAGTTCCTTCAGTCTTCTGATGGCTGATTTGACTATGATAGCCGAGGTGGTGGTGAAAGTCCAGGACCCGCCAGCCACTGTTTTCATGAAGGAACCACATTGCCAGATGACTGTGGTCCACATCATTATCTTGGTCTTGCCACAGAAGAAACAAGGATCCTGATGTGCTGGTTGGTTTCAGTTTTTGTCATCATTTTCTGGAGAGAGGCTCTACAATGATCCAGACGCTCTTGGTGCTTTTATCCATGTCGGTGAGAGACCTAGGCTTGATCCTGGAGAGCTATTACAATAATTTAAACAGAAATAAAAGTTAAAAGGATTATATTGTGGATACCTATGTACCTACAACTTATTCTCCAAATAGCATTTGGCTTTACTTGGTTTGTTAAGTATACTTATTTACCCATATCTACCCACTCACCCACCAACTACCCACCCACCCATCCATCTACCCATCTATCCATCCACCCATCCATCCATCCATCCAGTTAGCTAACTAGTGTTCTGATTCATTTCAAGGACAGTTTGAGCACCTGTAGACTGCATTGGTCCAAAGCTTCTTGATAAGATGGAAGACATGGACACATGAATGCAAAGAAGCCATTATTGAAAGCACAAGTAAGAGAAAACAATTTTTTAAAACTTGAAAGAAGTAGGAAAACCTAGCCTTTGAAAGAAAGGTGCAAAATATGGGAGTGGTATGGGGGATATTGAAGGAGCTCTTGTTTGGTAACCTTAGTTTTTCTTCTAGAAATAGGAGGCAGAAACATTTGTTAAAGATGAGATTTGAGGGGCTGGAGAGATGGCTCAGAGGTTAAGAACACTGCCTGCTCTTCCAAAGGTCCTGAGTTCAATTCCCAGCAACCACATGGTGGTTCACAGCCATCTTTAATCAGGTCTGGTGCCCTCTTCTAGCCTGCAGGCAGACATGCAGGCAAAGTACTGAGAATACTGTATGCATAATAAATAAATAAATCTTTAAAGAAAAAAAAAGATGAGATTTGATTAGGCCTAGAAGATTAGAGATTTGATTAGGCATAAATGAGGTCTATTCCCTGGGGAAAATAGGACAGGAATTATCAATGAGAGCTAAAGGACTGGTGGGGCTTCTAAAAGTTTGATTGAGCTTGAATCTATAGCAGCACCATCCTAGGAGTTGGAGTCAATACATTTCCTTTCTAATGTCTGTGTACCTCCTTTACCTTGTGACTACTCCAATCTGCTTCAGTTGTCTGCTTCTTCCTAGACTACACTGACTGTCTTGCCATAACATCTTAGTAGCCTCAAATCCAATTCTGACCACTTGTGTCTAGACTTCAGTCTTGTGCTACTGAGGATGTCTTTTTGAGACCAAAAGACCAAAACTTTCTAGGCTTATAACTGATATCTTGATACCATTCTAAAAGAGACAAAAGGAGGGTAGATCAATATAAACTACACATATTGGCCAATTTTTATGATATCGTTCTCAAGGTACCAATAGGACAATGGAATTATATTTTTAAAAATCTCTCCTTTAGGGTTGCTGGGTTTTGACTTTTTAACTTCATTTTTTCCACCATTAGAACTATAAAGGTACAGAATAAATCATTTTGTTCGGTTAGGGTGAAATAACTTGGTGTCTGTAGTTACTATAATAACATAGAAACTAATTTGCTAAATATGAGCCCGATCTTAAATTATGTAGCTTAATAGATGTTGTCACTCTGTATTCCAAGCGGAATTGTACCAGTCAGCAGAGGTGTATAAAAACACACAAAACAACAACAAAACAAACCAAAACAACACCACCAACAACAAATCAACCCCACAAAATGTAAGAGTTTTATATTTGCTGTTTCTGGAGCATCTTCTGCAGTTGGAGTCTCTGGGGTGGAAGAATCATAACTTTGTTGCTTTTCCAACACTTTGTAATGTATTTTTAAATTATACAGGGTGGAATTGGGTACCTTATTATTTTCAGTGCTTAAGATCTTAAGAGATTTTAATTAGACCCTGATGTCAGAGGCCATTGTGGTTCCCTCTGTTTTTATCCTTTTTGAATTCCTAGTGTTGAATGCTGAGGTGAGGTCATAACTCTGAAAGGAGTTTCTGCCAAGAAGACGTAGCTGGTGGAGAGCTGCTTGTCTCTGGCAAGTTCCATGGTTTTTCCAAACAGCATTGTCAGTGGTTGCTACAAGTAGTGGCTTTCTCTTTGGGCACATGGGCTATGTACAAAACGGTAGTCTGGATTTCTTCCTTCCATCCCTTTTGCACTCATTCCTACCTAAGATCACATAGCTTCTATTTTTCTAATCATCATTAAATGTTGCTGTGAGGCCCCAGCTTCCCTACTTACAACATTTGCTCTCTTTACCCGAACTGCTTCCAAACATAACTTCCAGCTCAGCTTTGGTTTTCATACATCTTTCTACCAAGAATACAGGAGGAGTGGTAGCTACATGACCACTTAAGACTTGCCATCCCATACTCTAGGACACAGGGACTGAGAAAGTAGACAAACAGTTTCTTTAAAACTCAGAACCCATTTAGGAATTAAGGAAAATATTTTTCTTTTATTATGTTAGGTTCTGCTTACAACCCAGGATGCAGGATGCTATCTTGATGAGGGAAAGACAAGGTTGAAAAGGGGGACATACTGAGCAATGAGCAACAGCTGAGAGCTACAAAGATAGGGCTGTGCTCATGTATAAATAGAAATGTTGCTGTTGCCCTGATGAATCAGACCAGATGTTTCTCTGATGTCTCTGTTTGGTCCTTTGGTTAAAAAAAAAAAAGCATAATTTTGCTAAAATTGTATGTGGGGTTCAGGAGTGTGGCACAAATGCTTTAAGTTTCAATAACATGTAGAGAATAAAGTTGCTTTACCAAGAAAACCTTTAACAATAAGAAAAGTAACCATGTAGAGTGGGACAGAAGAGGGGGAGAAGCAGTTAAGCTTTTGGACTGGATGGGTTGAGGTTTGGAACACTCAAATTTGACTTCTTCCTGTATCTCTAGCTATACGACCTTGGGCGAGTCTAGTCATTTTTCAGGGTCCAGATGTGTTCATTCTAATTCCTTTCGAGAGGGGATCTCACTGTACTGCTCAGGCTGTCTCAGTAACATTCACCATCATAGAAGCAAGGTATGCCTATTTTCAACCGAGGAGGGGCAGGACAAAAAACGAATGGAATGACTGCACTCATCAACCTGGTTTTTAATGTCTTTTGCAGTCCCATATGTCTAAGAACAAAACAAAGTTTTCATTGTCTCTTAATCTAGGTTCATTGTTTCCTGGTTTCTGGTGTCAGTGGACGTTTGATAGGAGAAAGACATTGTGGGAGAACAAACGTGTATAAGTCTCTGCCTTCATGATGTTTATAACCTCTTCTGGGGATAGTAAGAGGTATAGAGAGGACTATACCATCTTATTCATTGTGATTGATCCCAGAAGTGAAACAGGAACAAATGCTATGGGAACTCAGGGGAAGCTGAGGTCATCGCCAGCTTGGAGAATAATGAATGACTTTGATAGTTTGGGACCACATTTGAGCAGTCCTTTTAAGCTCGGGATGGTTCTGCATTTTTCTTTTCTGTAGGCAACAAGGGACTTTAAAATAAAATTTAGTTTTCGATGTGATCTGATCTGGGCTATGCTTTATGATAATTCACCTCCAAGGAAGGTAAGATAAAACTGCAAGTGGAGAGTTCCCAGGGGAAGGAGGATAGCTAATCAGGTCTGAGGTTCGCAGGTGTCAGATGACTAGTTTTGTAAGTCTGAAGTAGAATCTACTAGTTCCTTTTTAATAAATTAGAGATGGGAAGGCTGTTTGGGTGAGGAAAGGGGGAACAGGAAGAGATTATTTGTGAAGCACTCAGTCTGAAATCCAGGAAATGCCATCTTGGTGGATGTATTCAACATTTATAAAGTCCTGACTGGACCTCAGCACTACAGACGGGGTAGTGATGGGAATCCTGAGCTCAACATTATTCATCTTATACTTAGACAAGTGCTTGGATTATCAGGGAATTGGAGATAGAGGGGAAGGCTGACCGACATCTAGAATGCAATCATAAAGTGCGAGGTCTCCATGCTCCAGAAGAAAGGGAATACTAGAAGGGAGTGCAGACATGTCACAGCTGGAAAGTTGTGAGAGAGAGAAAGGGGAGGGCACTTACATAGGGTATAAAAAATGTGGGACCTCCTGAATATGTGCATTTTCCAACAAATGGATGGGGAAGACACACAAGCACAACATAGCCTTGAAGCTGAGACAGCCAAGATTCAAATCCTCATCTCTCCTTAAGATCAGACATACTCCCAACCATTGACCTCTCTGTGCTTTAGAAACTTCAAACTGTTTGATTTTGACTTTTAGAACATCAGCTAGGTCAGTCCTCCCCTTAACCCTCACATCCGTCCACAGGTTCTCAATTTCAGGTCTTGTACTACTTGTCGGATTCGATTTGGGGGCTAAGAGTTCCAATGACTATGCACATGCTGGCCATCTCTAAAGGTCTACGACAGAGAGCAAAGTGACGGGAGGCCACGGGTAAGGGATAATCTCACAAAGGTCTGTCTGCAAACTAAGGTTTCCCGAAACTGCCTTCCTCTGAAAACCTGGGATTATATCACAGAGATGCCACAGGCACAAATTCAAGCAGCAATGCAAATTGGTTTATCACTTCTTGTTTTTGTTTCTCTATATTATTTTTTTAATGACAATCACTTGCAAAAATACACATTATCTAGAAATGTCAGAAATGTCACTTGCTGCAAAACAAAAATTTTTAGGAATGCAGATTTATTATGAGATTTTAAAAACTACGCTACTAAAAGTTTCTTATTTGTATTTTGTTCAGAGTCTCAAGTAGACAGGCTGGTCCCCACATCTATTTGTTCCTAAGAGTAACCTTGACTCCTGATCCTCCTGCCGCTACCTCCCAGTAGGGATTATAAACATACGTCATCCTGTCCTACAGAAGGCTAGCATTTTAATCTAGTTATCTTCAGATAGACTGCTTAATATTACTCCATACTTCAATTTTGTTTCTCATTTGCTAATGATGATTTTTAAAATTCTGATTCTGTCACAGAATTATTTACTGTTCATGTTTTGAAAGTATTTTCTTTTAAAACTAGAGATGTCAGATAACTTCCAGACATATATCACTGAATTAGATGATGACTTGAAGTTAGACTGAGCTCAAGATGCCAAAGTGAAGTAGGGACCTGGACCTTACTGGTCTGTGTGAAGACAGCAGGATTAGTGGGAGCTTGGCAGAGTCTTTTTCTTAACATGGATGATGACACTGAGAACAAATTTTGAAAAAAAATTCTGAATTTTAAGTACCACTCCTAATGCTGCTTTAGGGATAATTGCTTGGGTGAATACATTCCACATATACAGTAGATACTCGAATTTGTATGTCTGATGCCCATATTCACTTATTCTTTGAGATATCAACCATAATTTAACACAAATGAAAACACTATGCTGAGGGTTTTCTCTCCTTCCTTGCCTGCCTCCCTCCCTCTCCTGCAGAGGAGCAATGTCCCCTCAAAGACTTTTACACACTGGTGATGAGCTGGGCATGGTGGTGCACACCTTTAATCCTAATCATAAGGCAGAGGCAGGCAGATCCCTGTGAGTTCGAGGCCAGCCTGGGCTACAAAGCAAGCTCCAAGAAGGCCAGGGCTGTTACACAGAGAAACCCTGTCTCAAAAAAGAAAAACAAAACAAAAACAACACCCCCCAACAAAAAACGAACAAAACCCCCCAAACAACAACAACAACAACCACCCCACCCCCGCAGCTTTGTTTGGTTCCGGGCCCTGCAATTTCTCACTTCAACACCTCTCATTTACTAAAGAATGTATAATGGTTTGGAACTGGACAACTGGCTATACAGTCAGATAGAAGCACGTGGGTTTCTACATACTGGGAGGGATCACTCTACTACATCGCCAAGCAACAGATTAACAAATCCAATCACAGAGATCAAAGTTGAAGAAATCAGCATCATGGAGTGCTTGTAGAAGTACCTGTTGCAGGGTTGGTCGCTCTGCCAGGTAACCTGGACTGTCCTGTTTGCACCTGTTAAACAAGAGGCAGGATGAAAGGATCTCTAAGGTCACTTCTTGCTTTGAAACGCAATTACTCTATGTAAGAATTAGGAGAAAATTACAAAATGCACCTTCTAACTCCCACAAAGCCCAAACAACACACCAGGGTGCCCAAACTAGATTGACCTCTTCTAGAGGTCTTATTGTCCAAAGTAGAGAGAAATGAGGGCTGGGGTGGGTGAAACACAAAGCAAAAATCCTCCCCCGAAAAGATTTATTTTAAAAAGCAGCAACTAATTATGGAAAACGTCTGCTCGGTTCGAAGTAGCCACGATTATGAATTGTTGAATATTTATGATGTGCTAATACAATTCAAGTTGCTAATGTTCTATTTAAAATTATTACTATTATTTTGCCTGCAGTCTGTGAAACCTGGACTGGTGAATCCCACCTGGGTGAGCTCAAAAATGAAGCCAACATTAAAGAGGGAGACAGTTTACAAATAAGCCAAAAATAAAACACAAGTGATACTGTTAGAGGAAAAGAGAAGCCAACAGATTGCACAAAGATCAAAGGCAAAAAAGAGAGGCTTGTGTAGTTAATGCTAGGGCTTTGGGGGCATTTCATGTACTTGCGAGGCCCGTCCATTCGTCGACTCCACAAGTCGTAGCCAAGCTGTTCTAAACTGATGATAAAGCCAGCCCCAGGGCGGACAGGGCGCAAAGCGGGGATCTCGCACTGATCTCAGAATCCAAGATCCGGGGCCAGATCTTCCTTCTGGAAGAACGATGGCGTTTCCCCTACGGCGACTGTTCAATAAAGCAGGGTCTTCAATTTCTTCGTCCAAGAAGAGAGGAGCGTTGGTCCAGAAATCAACAGGAAAGGGGCTAAGAAAAAAGGGGAGCGCCTTCCCCATCTTTTTAAATTTCCCGCACCCTACTTTCTCTCCGCCTCCCCACACGGTCTCTGCTTCCAGCAGCAGCACGAGGATCCCGCACCAAGAGGCGGTCGGGCGGGACAGACTTTGGAAAGTAGGCGGGCCTGGCCCGATGAGTATCTCGGTGCTCGATTTTTGCTGTCTTCGGCGGCAGTTCCTCCACTCGGTTACTGGGTTGCACACGCGGCCGTGCGCTCGGCTCTCGATTGCACCGGCCTATCACCCTGGGATGCCGCCTGCCGCCGCCGCCAGCGCCGCGGCTGCCGGGCTTGTGGGTTTCACAGAGGAGCGCGAGCCGGAGCCCGAGCAGCGGCCGGAGCGGCGGCCTGAGAGTTAGCGGGCCGGCCTGCGCGTTCCGCAGGAGGAAGCCGAGTCCAGGCGGACAGAAGCCGTGCCGGGCGCGCCCCTCAGGCTGAAGGAGCCGGCGCTCTGTGCCCCCGAGGCGGCGGCGGCGGGAGCCGGTCAGAGGGGGCGGCCCCTGGCGGCGACGCCCCCGAGCCCAGCCCTGCCTGGCCGCGCTCCATCCTCAGTCCGAGCCCGGGCCGTTCTCGGACGCGCACGCCGGGGCTGAGGAAGGCTACGCGGGGGCGGGAGGCGAGCCCGCGCTCCCCGGTGCACCGCGTCCGCTCCGGACCCGCACCTGAGCCGGGTCCCGCCTCCGCTCGGGGCCACGCTGGACCCGCCTCCCGGCCCGGGTTCCACCCTCCGCTTGCAGGTGGGCTGCGGCGCCCGGCCCTTGGGCGGTGGGCGGCGGGGAAGGAGGTGAGCGGAGTCCGCGCCCGCCGCCGCCGCCGCCGCTCGGGTGCTGGTGACCGCGCCGTCGTCCCTTTCCCGCAGCCAGGGAGCCCGCCCCGCCGCCGCCTGCTCTTCCCCCCCGGGACACCATGGAGCTCTCCCCGTCGTCCGGAGGAGCCGTGGAGGCGCTGTCGTGGCCGGAGATGTTCTCGGGGCTGGAGTCCGACTCGCCGCTGCCCCCGGAGGATCTGGACGCGGTCGTCCCAGTCAGCGGGGCAGTAGCCGGTGGCATGCTGGATCGGATCCTTCTGGAGTCGGTGTGTCAGCAGCAGAGCTGGGTCCGAGTGTACGGTAAGGATCACAGGCCGTCTGTCTTAAAAGCCCGGCGTTTCTTCTCTTGCCTTGGGCTCCATTGCATTCCCAGACCCCATCTATCTTAGGTCAGCTGCCCACATCCCTTTTTATTTCAGGAAATGCGTTTTTTGACAAGTTCAATATAGCGCCTGGGTATGTGACTTAGTAGGATCTTTGGACCTCTTTAGATATCCACAGTAAGTTTAAGTAGTTGAGCTGTCTAGACGTATTTCTTCGGTGATTAATTAAGGGCACTTGCTTCTGAGTCTTTAGGCAGGTATGATGGAATAAGACACACAATCAAGTGAATGAGATTTCATTTCCTTCCTGTTGAGTGAAGCAAGTCTGGGAATGAAGATATGAAAAATCTTAGTAGAAGATGAGCTAATGGACCAAAACAAACAACAAAACAGCGTGAGAGAGCAAGCACCAGTCCAACTTCAAGGGTTTGGTAGCAGTAGATTTATCTACAGCTTTCCTTGGAACCTTAGTCTCCGCTCATCCTGAGTGCAAAGATTGTTTCAGATTGCACTGTTGTTTCTGGTTTTCATTGCAAAGCGACCGGGTTGCCACTCAGCAGGTTTAAAGTGATGAACACACTAAAAACTTTTCCTTTCTGCATTCCTAGTAACCACCTTTTAACTTAAAACTGAACGGTGGTTTTCTCATAAGGTAAGGCCGTGGCAACATTAAACATGCTGATTTTGAAAACTCACTGCCCAAGGATTTGTAATCTGCATTCACAGTGTAGCTGCGGCTTTCCAAAATATTGAAATAGCAAGATGTTTATCACTTAGCTCATGTGGCTGAATCTAAAATGACCAGTATGGAGCATCTGGGATCAAGTACAGTGTTGAGACGCTATTCTGTAGTAATGTGCATCTATGCCTATTAGTAATCAACATATTATATTTATTTTTTGCTTTCATACTTCCAAATAGGATCTACACTTTACAATTCAAGACCAACGTTTGCATGGTTTGCAAGCTGACTTTTGAACGGTTCGGTTGACTTCAAGACTTCATGTCTATCTCTGAGAGAAAGTTCTCAGACATTTGAGTTCTTGCCTCAGTTCTGTCACTAAACTTATTAAATAATTTAGGTTATTTTTTCCCCCTCAGATTCCTTATCTAGAAAGTGAGTGGATTGTATTAAATATTCTGGAAAGGTTCTTCCAATCAAAAAAAAAATCAGCAACTTATGACTAGTTCTTAGAAATTTCTGTATTTTGCTGATATTTCTAAGAGTGTGTGTGTGTGTGTGTGTGTGTGTGTGTGTAAGAATTAAAGCAAAGGAGTGGGAACTGATGCAAAGTTACTCACTTTATGCTTATCAGGTTAGATTAAAAGCTTTGGTGCCTGATATAGTCCACCTGTCTGCAAGTTCAGTTTAGCTGATCATTTATGACAGGTTGATGAGAGTCTAAAAATGAATATAAATTGGGATTCATTGTGGATACATTTTGCTAATTTATGATGTTAGCGATAGGACCATGTTACTCTTATAAACATGTAATGACTTGGTAAATGAGTGTTCAGAAAGTTGGGTATTCTAGCTGTTATTTTAAATATCATCCTTCATATGGAACCCATATAGATTTATACTATTGTTTTGATAGTCTATTCTAGAACTTGACTTGCATGCATGTTTTTGCACACACATAAACACACCCCACCTTGCATATCTACACCTAAAAACATACAATTAGGGCTGAGAACCTGATGGTTTTCTATTTGGTTTTGCCACAGCGTGGTTGTCACTTAACTTTGTACACGTCGGGCTTTATCCCCTGGTTCCAGGTTTCTGCACGCAGCATGAAATCTGGAGTAGTTGGCTTACATGCACACACATTCATACACAAGAAGGCGTTCAGAGGGAGCATTTTGTCAAGTGGCAGAATTTCCACTGCATCATCTCTTTTTAAATGTATGATTTCTGTCAGTTAATTAAAAATTGTTTTTATTTACTGTTTAATACTGCTGCTTTTCTTCTAAGGAAGTTGACCCTGGACACTGCTTTGGTTGTCCGTAGTTGGCTACAAACATTCCAAACTAAACAACGCTTGGCTGCTTTAAAATTGTCTATTGTATGATTCTTTGAAGTCAGAATAACAGAATATGGAAAATCAATTTTTAAAATAATATTTATTTATTGTTTAGACTGAGTCTCACTGTGTATCCCTGGTTGACCTGGAACTTGACATATAGACCAGGCTGGTCTCACACTCACTGAGATCCGCCTGTCTCTACTTCCAGAGCTTGGATTAAAGGCATGAGCCACCACGCCCAGTTGGAAAGTAAAAATTTAAGGAACATTAGTTTGTTCTTATTGTTTCTTGTCTGCTTTGTGTATTCAAAACTGATTCTCTTGGGTCATATTTGATCTTCATAATTTGAGATTTTTTTTTTCCATTGTGGTCCACCTATTTCAAAGAACCCCAGGAATTGGGGACCCAGGAATTGGGGAACCTATGACTGAAGGTTAAGAACGTGGCTTATAATTCTGGCTTTGTCACAGGTTGGTTCTCTAATTTTGGACAAATAGTTTTAACTCCAGGCTCTAAGTTTGTACATCACATGTGGAATCTGGTTTAGTTGGTCCCATTATTTAACTACTGTTTGGCTTACAAATTCCATCCTGACTTCAGAAGCCAGTCACAGTGCTTTTTAAGTCATCCTTGTCAGGAGGACTCTCGGGAACCCTTTCCTCCAAAGGTCAGTGAACTGAATTGCAAGAAGGAAAGTCAGAGCAAGATGTGTATCTGTTTGGGATGTTGTCACACGTTAGGAAGGTAGATGTAAGGTACTGTTCAGGTCTGGCTTACACAGTGTGGGGAGCTACACGATTTTAAAGGTAGACTACTGAGAAGTACTGAGTGATGCTGGCTGCTGCCCGCAGCTCACATCCTCTTCGAGACTTTTCTTTGAAAAAAAAAACAATAAACAAACAAAAATATTTCTCCCTTCCTAAGAATATTTCACAGAAACTTTTAGGAGCAGTATTTTATTTAACAGGTCTGAAGACTGACACTGTTTTTACTTTGTGGGTAACAGGTTTGGCTCTTTGATTGATCCAGAGCTTTGTGTATTGCCATGATTTGGAGAACTACTTTGGAATATGTTCAGAACTTTGTAGTAGGTGGATCTATATTTAAAGCACAAACAAATGCAAGTGGTTAAGACACAGCTAAGAGAAAACCTTTATGCTGTCCTTTGAGTAAAATGTTTCATTCCAGTGTTACAATAATTGTGCTCATGTCCTGTCAAGACAATAAAATTTCGATACTAGGAAGTCTGTCTTGTTTATATCCTTACTTTGCCACCTCCTTTATTGTCATCAGGTCTAGCAGATTGGTGCTTTGCCTCATAGTAAAGAGGTGTTGAGTGTCAGTCCATCTTCACTTTGCCAGGTTAGAGCTCAACCTGGTTGTGTTTATGAGTTGTAGAGTAGCTTAAACAAAGACATGCCACAAACAGCTAAATATGGATGCAGAATCCAAGAGCATCAGATGCAGAACATTTCCCAGATATTTATAGCGTCAAAGCAAAGTCAATTGGCTGCAAAAGCTCAGCAGGCCAGCAAAAGGAAACGGGAGCGGCAAAGTCAGCCTTACTGTCTATGCTTTCTGGTAAACAGTGAGAACATTAAAACGAACTACTTCACCGTGAATGGGTGGATAGCAAGAGTAGATACCCTGGGAATGATTTAAGCTACTCTAGAATTGTCTGTGGCAGTGCTCTGCATTCATCAGTGTAACATGTTTTGCAAGTGTGTGCACTGATCATTCTAGGAGGGTTAGAGACCAAGTACATTCAAGAGTGAACAAGAAATCCTGTATTTTAAAATTTAATATTACCATTAGGATTTATCTAAAATATTTAGTTAATAAAATGATTAACAACATTATCATTAAGTTAGTGTAGATCTCTCTTTTTATTGATTGTAAAAGGAACCTGCTGGAAAGTTTCTAAAAGTTGGTAGGTACTAGTTCAGCAAACACAGGAAAAAGGAAATTAATTATACTGCATTAGGTACCGTGGACTGCTGAAACTATAGACAGTGGGAGTTGGTAAGCATTTCTCCTGTGAGCTGATGGGATGGAAATCTTATGTAGTTGTAGTATATGACATTTAATATGTTTTAGGAATTAAGTCAAAGATGAAGCCTAGTTTTTACACTTCTAGAGACTTGGTATTTATTTAAGATGTTATAACCAGCATCAAGTTGGGAAGCTGTTTCACTGTGGCCCAGTATGTTATTTTTGTCTTTCTTTCCTGAAATCGGGTTTCTCTTTGTAGTCCTAATGTCCTAGAACTTTTTCTGTAGACCAGGCTGGCTAGAACTTCAGAAATCTACCTATCTCTGCTTTCTGGGTGCTGGGATTTAAGGCTTTCAAAGAACATCTGGCTTCATTTTGGCTCGCTATGAATTATATGTGGTTCACTCACTAGCTTTTTATAGGATGTTTTTAGTTAACTTTGGATATTGCTAGTGAATAATTCTTTTTATCCCCTCCCCCTTATTTTTTGCTTCCCCTGCCCTCAGTCACTCATTCTTGTATACTTCAATATGTAGCTGTTTTGGAATAATGCATACCTGAGTGAAGTTGTTTAATCAAGTCTGAAAGTTTTTGGCATGCTGTATAGTTGACTGGTAGAAGAAAGATAAAGGAATATGCATCATATGCATCCCCAAACATGTTTACATTGCTTAGGTGTTTTAATTTTCTCAATGTTGTTTTTGAACTAGTAGAAATTCTATTTTACTATAAAACTATTTTAAAACTATTTTAGAAATTCTTAGAATCTTGAGTCCAGTATTTATAATCTGGTTTAGGTTCTGAATGTTGATATCTGAATTATTTATGTGTATATATGTGCACATATGGGGGCTAGAGCTGGATGTGTGCTCCTAGCTTTATTACTGTGAGACAGTGTCTCTCACTGAGCCAAAATGTAGCTGTTTTTGCTAGGTTGACAGACCTGCTGGCCAGTGATTGTCTCAGAGATCTACCTGTCTCTGCCTACAGTGCTGACGCCACAGGCATGCATAGCCATGTCTGCCTTTTATATGAATTGTGGGGCCTCGAAATCAGTTCCTTATGCTTGTAGAAAAACTGTCCTAACCCATGGAACCATCTTCTCAGCCCTTCCAAATTCATTTTATATGTATTAAGAGTTCTTTATCAACTGTGTATGGTGGCACACATCTGTAATCCCAGAACTGGGAAAGGAGGGGGACGATCTTGAGTTCAAGGCCAGTCCAACATAGTAAGAAAAAAAACATACAAGGCTACATAGTAAGAAAAAAAACAAATGAGTTCTTTTTTCACATTCTAGTGACCTTCCAAGAAATTGTTATGCAATTTTATATTCAAATAGTACCATTTTCTTGAGAGAAAATTTCTCATATTTATGTTCTATTGATGTTCAGTTCATAGACAATAGTGAACAATTTGTTTTTTATTATCTTAGTATAGTTCTGATTTCTGTCATTGATTCATTATTACCTTATTTTTATAGAATTGTAGTATCTTTCATTGACTCATTTTATATCTGTAATCTCTTCCTCAATTATTGGACATTTTAGAATTAAAAAGTGCTTTTAGAAAAAAAATATAGCGTATGCACAATAACATAAAATCTCTACTGACAGTTAGAGAAATTGTCAGGAATCAGTCATGTTAATATTTCTGCAATCAAACTAAGTTCTCTAAAGACTTTAAATAACTGCATTAATGTAGGTTAGAGACTACCATGAGAAAAGATATCAACAAAGCTGAGGTTTTCAGAGCTTTGTGAATTAAGATCACAGATTTAGAAAGAAGGATTTATACAGGTTTTCCAACATAAGCAATATAAACACATGCAAGAACGGTCTTGATCTTTTTCACATCTTAAAATCGAGTGGCCCTGTGTGTTGTTGTTGAGACAGGATCCTACTCTGTATTTTAGGTTGACCTGGAACTCACTATGTAGCACAGGCTGCTGTAAAATTTGTGATGATTCTCCTGCTGTAGCCTTCCAAATGTTGGTGTTATAAACACAAGCCACCATACCAAGTATTTTGAGTACTCATAAAATTACGTTCTATTTATGTCGGTGGAAATAAATTTCTGTCATTACTGAGGAAAAAGAGCTCACATGATTAAGACAGTAGGCTTTCCTGAGATTACTCTGGCAAGGCAGTGGTTTCTGATTCTTTGTTTTCGTTAGAAAGAAGGATGAGGTAAGTTGGAGCATAGAGTTTTATGTAATTGTTCTTTACAGTTGCTCTCTTCGGTAGCACAGAGTGATGTGATCACCTTTTAAGTAGGTTAACCACACAAAAAGCATCAACATCAACTAATGTCCGAGTTAATCCAGAAAAAGTTTAGCCATTTGCTCCCTTATTCTACTTTATTGAGAAAACATTCAAGTAACTAGAGGTGTTTGGTCTTTGTTAACTGGTAGAGGTGTTTGCAGTGTGCTGAAGGCACTTCTGAAATTGCTTCACTGTTTTGGCAGAGGGATAATTGTTCTCTGGTATTGGTAAAAAAACCACCTTTCTTCCCAAAGGCTACCAAGTATTGCTGAAGAGCAGTAGGTAGAGAACACTACAGATTTAATATTTTCTAGTGAAAAGGCGATCTTGAAGAAGTGCTTGAAAGGAATTAGAAAGGCAACAGCAAATATTTATAATAAGTATACTGTAAGAAGACAAAACTTAAACCCTTGAAGATGTAGCTGAACTTTGTTATTTTATTTGTACAAATATGTATGTGTGTGCACCACATATGTGCCTGGTAAGTACTGTGTAAGTCAGAAAAGGGCTTTGGATCCCCTGGAACTGGAGTTATTGATGCTTATCATTCACATGTGGGTGCTAGGAAGCAAACCCAGATTCACTGCAAGAGCAACAAGTGCTCTGAACTGCTGAGCCAGTTCTCCAGTCTCCATTTGCTAGATTATTATATTGAAGTTAGGATCTTTCTTATTTCTGTCGCACAATTAGATATTAGGAAATTAAGTTTTCTGCCCTTTCTTACCAAATTGTGCTAATTTGTTTTTCATTTGCTTTTCTGCTTAGGTTCTAGTTTAGATCCTGATTGGGCTTTTATTCATCAATAGTTATCTTCAATATTGCTCAAGTTCTAGGCTTATTATGTTACTTGTATTAGGCTTCCCCATTTCTGAGTCTAAGGGGTTGGTAATACTTATGGATTTAGAGTGGGATTGTTGACAATTTAGAGAAAAAAAATCTTAACAAAACAAGAAAACAAAATTCAGAGTAGTGTGCAAAGTTAAAAGGAAAATTTAAAACTAATAATCCCGAGTCTTTGTCAAACAGTTCTTTAAAGATGTCATCAGCAGAGATAAACTGGCTCAGGAAGTGTAGCTTATTTCCAAAATTGGAGACAAATTCCACAATTTGTCAGGATTGGAACTCTTAACCTCAGATTCCTTAGCCTCCTGATTTAGCTTCTAGATCTTACTGCTTCCCTTAGGGAGATGACCTTTCAAAACAGAAGGTTACAAAAACTCTACAGTGAGAAATGCCAGATTGTTAGTTTCACAGTCTTTAAGGGAAATGCTGGAAGTACCATTACCTAGGTAACAAAAAACAAAAACGAACAAAACATCTACAAAGCAGGAGGATGAGAATAATGGCAGCAATCCCTTTGCTTAGACCAGAAGACAAATTCCAAGGTTTTCGTTTCTTTTGTCGTAGTTCTTTAGGTAGAAATTCTTTATACTAATCTGAATTTATATTTTAAGGAAATTTTAGAAAATACGCAATATATTCCTTTGTTTTAAAACTTAAAAAGTACGATTCTTTCTTGAGTTGTCACCCCCCCTCCTTTCTAGCCCCTCTACTTTCCTATCTAATCAATAAATCATTAAAAATTTTATTTATCTTTCTGTTCCTAGTTAAAGTGAACAGAGGGAAAACTTAAAAAAATTCTGCCTTAAGTAGAAACCAAGAAATTTAATTAAAATAAACAAACCAAAAAACACAACAGCAAAAAACCAGAACAGGAATGGTGGTTACATATCTGTAATTCCTGTACTCAGAAGACTGAGGCAGGAGAATTGCTACATATTTGAGGCCAACCTGGACTACCTATGTTCCAGACCAGCATGGGTTGTAATATGAGACCTGTTTTTGTTTTTTTTTTAATGATTTTTGTTTCATGATATTAATGAGATAGTGAGCCAATTTGCTAGGAGGGATCTGGAGTGAGTTTTTAATTGTTTTATATTTGGATTGATAGTATCATAGGTTTTTACTGTTTATATTAATTTTCTTTGTTTTATATGCAATTGTAATCCAGTTGCAAGCATTGATTTGATCTATATTTTAACTTATTCCTCTTTCCCCTATTATTAATATGTTTGACATATATTTTATATTTTTTTAAAAGGGATTCCTCCTTTTTGGTTGTATTTTTGTTTTTTGTTTTTGATTTTTCAAGATTTTCAAAAATCTTCAAGAAACAAGATTTTTCTGTTTTTCAGAGCAGCCCTGGCTGTTCTGGAATTCACTCTGTAGACCAGTCTGATCTTGAACTGAGAGATGTGCCTTTCTCTGCCTTCTGTGTGCGGGAATGAGATGTGTAAGCCACCAACCCTGGCCTGAGATGCCTTATTTTTTAATGGTTTATAATGCATAGATGAATCATACTTTGTTCAATTAGCCCTCAGGTTTTGTAGTTACAAGTGATGTTTTGGTGAATAATCTGGAATGTAAGCCATTTTGCTTATGTGCAATTATATGTATAAGAAAAATTCATAGAATTTCTGGGCAAGTATATAATTCTGAAAGACATTGCCACATTGCCTTTCTTCAAAGTTTATCTGTTTATATTTCATCAGGAGCACATGAAGCATTCCTGTCGCTCCAAATACAAGGAGTTAAAATTTTTGATTCTGACTGTGTGAAAGACTTTAAAAAAAAAAAAAAGAACTATTTATCCAAAACTTTTATGGATCAAGGCTTCAAGATTTTCTTTTCTGGTCTGTTGGTCTCTTTATATTCATTAGCTAGTATTATATTGCTTCGTTACTGAAGTTTTATAGTTTGCAAATATAATTTGCTAGTGATTAAGTTATAATTATTAATAATTATTTGACTTTTTTTTGAGACAGGGTTTTGCTCTAGCTTTGGAACCTGTCCTGGAACTAGCTCTTGTAGACCAGGCTGGCCTCGAACTCACAGAGATCAGCCTACCTCTGCCTCTTGGGATTAAAGGCGTGCACCACCACCTTCTGACTTATTTAATTTTATTTAATGATTATCCCTTTTAGACATTAATGCATTTCAATATTTTTTGGTGGTGTTTAGTAAGGCAACTTAGTCCTATTTCAGGCATTTATGAAGATGCTAGAGTAGCAAATGTCTTTATGTCCAAGTATTCCAACAGTGCTTCTGTTTCCTTAGGCTAAAATGTCTCCAAAGACCTGGGACTTAGTGTCAGATTGGTGCAACCTTCCTGAAAAGAAATTATGCTAGTGGCATAGAAAATGTGGTTCATAATTCTAAGACTTAATGCCGTATTGCTGCTTATAACATAGCTTCAGGGAGTTCCTTGAATATTACTTAGCATTTATTAAATAGGCTCAGGGTCTTAATGCTTTAAGATTGGTCTTCAAAACTGGAGTTATTTTTCCAGTGGTACTACTTATTTTGATTATTGGCTTATTTTAATTTATTTTAACTTAATTTTGCTTTCATGTATGTCTGTTCTCCATATACATGTCTGGGGGGCCAGAGGGGATCAGAAAGCGAGTTGGCTTTAGTTAGAAGTGGGTCAGTTAGTTAGAAGTGATTTCGTGATTGTTTAGTTTGTATCAATTGATAGACCTTGAAAAAGGAACTACTTGCTAACAAAATATATGTTCCATATTCTAAAAAATGACTTTGGGCTGAGCATGGTGTTACATACCAAAAATTTCACTGAATTTGAGACAGTTTAGTCTATGTAGCAAGTTCCAGGCCAGCCAAGGCTACATAGTGAGACCTGGTTTCAGACAAAAAAAAAAAAAACAAAAAAAACCCAAAATAAACAGTCCCCCCTCCCCTGCCCCAAACCTCAAACATATAAACAGATAAAAAACAAAAGCAGAATGACTGTACTCTCAGTATTTTCTGGTTTTGTCACAACTTCTCATTAGTTCTCCTTTCTACAGAAATTAGAATTTATGTCCTAGCTTTTGAACCCAGCTTGCTAAAATGGCTAAGAGGAGTTAGGTTGTATGTAGTGATCCCCGTTGAACTGGAAAGATTTTCTAAGCTAAAGGACTTGATTTGGATAGATTGTTTTCTTTCTTTTGCTGTTTTGTGCATGTCAGAAGACTTCAATTTTTATTTTGGAAAATTCAACTTAAAACAGTTTGAGAAGACATTTTTAAACATTTACATTGCAGACTATTTTTTTTTTGTGAAACATTTGAGATGTTCAGAGTGTCATTATAAGAGGATGTCTGTAATGTCTGTTGTGCAGTCATCTTACCTATAACTTAACTAACAATAATAACGTACCCTCTTATGACCAATATCTTTCCATTTACCTAGAGTATATTTATAAGGTAGGTTATTTTTTTTTTTATACAAAGTCTCCTTTCCCCTGTAATTTCAACATACTTATAATAATTTTTCTTTCAAAAGATTAGGGAACATGATAAATCTTGACTTTGCTGGAGAAGTAATTAATCATGCAAAAGTGATTCCTAAAGATATTTTAGTGAAGTGAGGTGGTCAGTATTTGAGCTCTGAAGTAGTTTTTTCTTTTGGCAAAGAATGCCCTGTTTCAAACCAGCGGTGGTGGTGGGATGCCTTTAATCCCAGCTTTTGGGAAGCAAAGGCAGGCAGATCTCTGTGTCTGGTACACAAAGCGAGTTCCAGGATAGCCAGGGCTCTACAGAGAAATCCTGTCTCGATAAACCTAAAAAAGGAAAAAAAAAAAATCCTGTTTCTAGTATCTAGTTCACAGTTTGTGGTTATTTGTTACAACATATCACTCAGTATTTAAAGGTTCATCTTCTTGCTTTCTAAATGGTCTTACAATTTAGCAGTCTGATTTATCATAGCTTTTCTGCCTTTTTCAGAACCACGTGGGCCTGAACCAATGAGGTCCTCATTTGTAAACTTCAGGAATTAAAGTGGAAATACTAGAATAATAAATTCTGCTGCATTACTTCATTTTTATTGTGAAATAGACTTTACAAAACTTCAGTCTTTAGTAATTGTACAATTTAGTAGCATTAAACATACTCAAACTGTATAATTATCATACCATCAGTAAATATTTAAAACCTTTTCATGATCTGCAATAAAAATTCTGTATCATTAAATAATGACTCTGCCTTTCACACCTTCACCCAGCTGCTGGTAACCTTTGTTTTAGTTTTTGTGTCTGTGAATTTTTCTTAAAATTATACCTCATCTATGTAAAATTATAGTTTGTTTTGTGTTGTTTGCCAAATATGTCATTAATTCTTGTTATTTTATCAAAATTTTATTCTTTATTATGATCGAATGATATTCCATTATATATGCTGTATTTTGCTTTTCTATTTGCTGATGGACACTTGCGGTGTGTTCACTTTTTGGTTCCTTTGAATAATACTATTAGGAGCTTTGGTGTACAAGTATCGGTTCTCAGCTGTCCGTTCTTGTAGACATGTCTAGAAGTGGACTGGAATATACTAACTCAGGTTATGGTAGTTCTCTAATTGACTTTTATGAAACTGCCAACTTTTTACTGTAGCTGCGATATTTAAAAGTCTTGTCAGCAGTGTGCAAGGCTTCCAGTTTCTCCCTCAATGTCCACTCATCTTCTCCTTTTTCTTTTGGTAACAGCCATCCTGAAGCAGTTTTGATTTATATTTCCATTTCTTGTGAGCTGTGGGGCTTTTCGAGATGGTTTCTCTGTGTGACAGCCCTTGCTGTCCTGGAACTTGCTTTGTAGACCAGGTTGGCCTTGAACTCAGAGATCCTCCTGCCTTTGCCTCTCAAGTGCCACCCATGCCTGACTTGCATGAATTCTTAGTAGACATGTTGGTGTTTTTCAAATTGTCAGTTATAGCATTGATTTATATATTGATCTGTTCTCTGATCGCAGTCACAATCACGGGCATAATTATAATGATGGTAAGTAAAGTTGGTGAAGTGTTCATTATGAACCGAATGCAGTGCTCAGTGCCTTATGCCTATCTTAATGAATTATTTCTTAAAAACATATAAAAATATTTATGTATGTATGCATTTATGACACAAGCACAGGCATGAAAGTCAGGGAACAATTTATCAAGAATTGATTCTCCTATATGAGTCCTGGGGATTGAACTCAGATTGTTAGGCAGTGCCTTTATCAAGTTGAGGCATCTCGCTGCCCCAGTTTAATGAGTCTTTGTAAGTCACTTGTCAGAAACATAGTGTTATCATCCTATTCCATAGATGAAAAGTCAGAGGCATAAAGATAAGAATCAACTTGTCCAGAGTTATACAGCAGGTAAATGACTGATATAAAACACAGGCAATTTCTTCTTGAATTTATGTTCATAAACACTGTACAGTTTGACTTCTTACAAATAAGTTTAAGAAGTTGTAAATTGCAACAAGGAAAATAGTGTATATTAATTTAGAACGTGTTTCTGTAATTCACTTGTGAGTTTTCTACAGCACCATAACTGCACAGCAAAGGCACTGGTTATGCTGGTTGTGTTTGCAAAACCATGACTTTCTAGGGAATCTTGGTGGACATGTGGAAGTTTTATCATGTAGACTGTATGACTTTCTAGAGCATCTTTGTGGACTTGTGGAAGTTTTATTATGTAGACAATATGAAAAAGCATGTGTGGTTGAGTGGTATAGGTATTTATTTAGTAAAAATTCTCAAAAATTCATATATTTTATTAGCATATTAAATATGTTTCTTTTTATATAAAAGAATATCTTTCTAGGCCTCTTTATGATTAGTCAAGCCAGTGAGACTCTTGATAGTGTAGAAGGTATGAAATCTTAAAGACCCTGAGTTGTGTTTGTCTTAGTAATAACTGTGGCCAGTTCAGTAATTGAAAATGAGTTAAGAATTTTACATTCTGATCAATTCATTAGTTTTAAAAAGCATGTAATAAGATGAAATTGATACAGTGAACCACACATATTTAAAGTATAGCAGTCTATTTTGAAATATGTAAATGACCATGGGATCATCAATAAAATCAAGAAGGAAATATCTGACTATTCTTACAGTCTTCCAGTTCCACTTCCCCAGACACATCCTCAGCCCCATAGCAGACTTTTTGCAGGGGCCTGTCCTCCTTCTCTGATCCTACTCCCTGGGGACTTTGCCAAACTTTGTGGCAGATCCAGCTTTTCTCCATCCTGTGGACCCTTTCTTCTCTCCCCACCCCCCTCATTACCTTTTCTTTGTATCAGCCGCGAGCCCTAGAAATATGTTTTACCTTGGACCCCAGTAGCTTCATCTGGAAGGGATTCAGAAGCACTCTGTATGAAACAACTCACAGCCACCACACTCTCCTGAGATCCAGAGAGGGCAACAGAAACCAAGGAGCAAAAAAAAAAAAAAAAAAACCACAAAAACAAAACAAACAAACAAACAAAAAAACCCAAAAAAAACAAAAAAACCTGTCCAACAAAGATAAGGCCAGATATCAATACCTAGTATCACAATCATCCTAAACCCAAACGCCTAGACACCAGCACAGAAGCACGATCAATATTAACCAGTATGCTTCCACCAGAACCCAGAACCTTACTACAGTAGGCCCTGAGTAACACAACATAGCTGAAGCATAAGACAGGGATTTCAAAATGGTTATTATAAAGATGCTTAAGGGCGTCCTCTTTGAAGAGGAAATGAACATATCCGTTAGTGAAATCTATGAAAACGCAAGCAGTGGAATGAAGCAAAGAAAACAGTTCAAAACACGAAAGTAGAAATAGACTTGCTGAGGAAAACTGGAAATGAAAAATGTAGTGATTTAAGCAAAAACCTCAGAGGTAAACCTCACCAACAGACTACAAGAGGCAGAAGAAAGAATCTCAGACATTGAGGTCAAGATAGAAGAAATGGATACTTAGGTCAAAGAAAATGTTAAATCTAAAAATAAATTCAGGTACAGAACATTTAGAAAATAATGGAGCAATATGAAAGACCAAATATATGAATTTTACGAATAGAGGAAGGAGAAGCCCAGGTCAAAGGTACAGAAAATAGACTTTCAGCAAAACCATTGAAGTAAATTTTCCTAACCTAAAGAAAGAAGTGCCTGTCTAGGTACAAGAGGTATACAGAACACCATAGACTGGAACAGAAAAGAAATTCTCTACAGCACATAATAATCACAATACTAAACATACAATTCAACAACAACAAAAAGAATATTTAATGCTCAAGGGAAAAAGACTAAGTAACATATAAAGACAGACCTGACTTTTCATTGGAGACTCTAAAAGCTAGAAGGGCCCAGAAGGTTGTTCTACAAAGTCTACGAGACCACAGATGCCAGCCTAGACTTCTATACCCAGCAAAATTTTCAGTCACAATAGGTGGAGAAAAACAAAACAGAACAAAACAACATTCTGTGCTAAAACCAAATTTAAGCAGTGGCTATCTACAAATCCAGCTCTACAGAAGGTGCTTCAACCTGAACAGGTAAACCACACCCATGAAAACATAAGGAATAAATAATCTCAGACTAGCAAATCAAAAGGTGGTGGTATGGGAAACCAAATCATAACAATAAAATTACAGGAATCAATAGACACTGTTCATTGATAACTCTCAAAATCAATATCCCCAATAAAAAGACATAGACTAGCTGGGTGGTGGTGGCATCCGACTTTAATCCCAGCACTCAGGAGGCAGAGGCAGGTGGATCTCTGTGAGTTTGAGGCCAGCCTGGGCTACAGAGTGAGTTTTAGGGTCTAAAGCTACACAGAGAAACCCGGTCTCAAAAAGTAAAAGGGGGGAAAAAGACATAGGCTAATAGATTGAATTAAAAAACAGCATCTGTCTTTCTCTTGTATCTTAGAAACATACTGTAACAGCAAGAATAGAAACTACCTCACAGTAAAAGGATAGAATGAGATATTCCAAGCAAATGGACCTAAAAAAAAAGCCAGTTGAGCCATTTTAATATCAGTAAAATAGACTTCAAGCCAAAACTAAAAGGAAGAAATAGGGAAAGGACACCATGAGTATGTAGTGTTAGCTCTCCTGCTTAGTTTTGTTTTGCAGTTGTAATTATGCACCAAACACAAAGGTACCCAAGTTCATAAAAGTAATAGTAGTACAGCTTAAATCACATACTGTCTTCACACAGGTGAAACACTTAAAGAAGTGTTAGCAGGGAAATACAAATCAAAACGGCTTTGAGATTTCATATTACACCAATCAGAATGACCAAGATCAGTAGAACAAATGATGGCTTATGGTGACTCCTACTGACATTTTACTATATTCATAGATCTATAGATGAGTGTCATCAGTCATCAGAGGAAGATCTGCTTCCTCCTGCAGCAGATGGAAACAAAAAGAGAGATTCAAAATGAAACAGTAAGTAGAGAGTGAGAAACCTCAGAACACTCCATCCTAAATGGGGTATCTCCATCACATCTATTCCTCAGAGCTCAGGGAGTCCTGTTTAAGAGGAAACAGAATGATTGTAAGAGCCAGTGGAGATGGAAGACACTAAGAAAACAAGACCTTCTAAACACTGCAGGACTGATGCACATATGCATTCACAGAGACTATGGCAGTGTGCACACAGGGCCTGCACAGGTCTAAGCCTGATGGGGTCCCAGCACTGAGAGGGGAAATGGACACAAGGCCCACCTCTCACCCAGAAGCTATTTCCAGTTGATCACTGCACACAAAGGAAAAATCAGTTTTCTCCAATGGTGATCACTGGGTATACAAACTACTCTTAAGGGCTCACCCTTTGCCCAGCAGAAGGCGGCCAACACAAAATGAACTCAGTGGCAGTTTTGGAGGCTTGTTGTCTCGTAATGCTTTGCTTGGCATTACTTTTATTTTATTTATTTAATTGATTTCTTTATAGTCTTTTGTGTATATTGTTATGGTTTCCAGTGTTGTGTTTTTATAGAATTTCTCTGTGTGTGAACATGTATGTCTGTTCTTTCACTCTTTTTCTTCTTTCAGTTTGTTTTGTCCTATTCCAGTTATTGTTATTGTTGTTGTTTTTTTGTTTTTCCAAACAGGGTTTCTCTGTAGCCCTGGCTATCCTGGAACTAAGTCTGTAGATGAGACTAACCTCAAACTTGGAACTCAAATCTGCCTGTCTCTTCCTTCCAAGTACTGGGATTAAAGGCATGTGCCACCACCACCTGGGTTGTTTGTTATTATTTCATTTTCTTATTTTTTAGATATGTATTTGTATGCTAATGAGAGAAAGAAAGACTGTGGATTTGAGTGGGTGAGGAGTTGGGGGAGGACCTGGGAAGAGTTATGGGAGGGGAATCATAATCATAATATATTGTATGAAAAGTATTTTCAGTAAAAATTATTCAACAAACATCTATTTTTTTCTAACTTGTTTTGTGTGTGACTCTTGTTAATTGTTTCTGTATGTCTCAACCCCAGTCTTGGCCCTACTATCAATCATTAATCTGTTTTCTTTGTAGATTAGTTTAGATGTTCATATTTCCTTAAAAAATTAAATTATATTTTGTGTTTGTGTGTGTGTGTGTGTGTGTGCGCCAAAAGACAACTTTTGGAAGTTTTCTCCTCCCATCATATGGGTCTGTGAGATTGAATACAGGTTGTTAGGCTTATGGCAAGTGCCTTCATCCATTGAACGATTGTCCCCTCCCTATAAAATTTCATACAGGTGAAATCATATGATATAGAGGAGGATGCTCATTCCTGGTCTAGCTTCTTTTAGATATTTTTAATATGTTATTACATGCAACAATAGTTAATTACTTTGTTTTGTTAGGAATAATATAACTGAATGGATATTCTTTTTTTTTAAACTTTATTTAACTTTATTTCATGCGCATTGGTATAATGATGTCAGATTCTCCGGAACTGGAGTTACAGACAGCTGTGAGCTGCCGTGTGGGTGCTGGGAATTGAACCCGGGTCCTCTGGAGGAGCAGTCAGTGCTCTTAACCACTGAGTCATCTCACTAGCCCCTGGATATTCTTTTTGATGAACTTTTTGCTCTTCACTGTTTGTAACTATGATAGGTAATGGTAATGTGAATATTTAATTTTAGATCTTTCTATTGACATGCACTTTTATTTCTCTGGACTGGTGAATTATATGATAGGTATATGTTTAACATTATAAGAAACTACCAAATTGTTTTCTTAAGAGATTGTACCATTTTCCTACTAGCAGTGCTCAGTTCCAAATCCGCATCATCTTCAACATCAACAACATGGCTAGTGTTGTTCATTTTAGCATTTTAAGACGTGTTTAGTCATATCCATTGTGGTTTTAATTTACATTTCCCTAAAGACTAATGCTATTGAATATCTTTTCATTTGCTTTATCAGGCTTTCATATATCTTCTTTAGTGACATTAAATAAATCTGAATACATAAGTTGTGTGGCTTCTTCATATACCCTGGACATAGTTTACTAGATGTGTGATCTATAATTATTTCCCCCTTCTATGTCTTTTTTTTTTTTTTTTCAGAGGTATCTTCCGAGGGATGGAGAGAGCACTCAATTGGAAAAGACCTTGTATTGTAAGCATTAGGACATGAGATTGATTAATAATGTCATGAGTGATAATACACAGCTGTACTACATCTGGGGGTACGGAAACAGAGAATGCCAGGTGCTTGCCCTCTAACCAGTATAATCTACTGTACTCTCATCTCTTCTTGTAAATGTGTAATTAAAACTGGGAGTTTGTATTTGACTTGAATACATCACTGAAGTGCTTTCTCCCATCTTAAACATTGCTGTCTTCCAGAAAACCAAGTCAGTTCTTTTGGGCTTAAGCTAAACTTCTCAGGCTCCTTACTAGTATCTTTTGAATAATATTGTTAACCTACAAAAGGAGCGATTTTCTAAATAGAAAATAGGAGGTAAGAGGGGCCTGGTGCAGGAACTGCATTGAGTCTACAAGACATAATGTTGTACCGCAGTTAGGACATTGATTAATGCTTGTATTTGTTGGCTTCTTATAGATATTTTTTACAGAAAAGCAAGTCTTTAATTAAGTAAAAATAGGCATGTTGATAGGTCTGATCTAAGGCAATATTATTTATGGGCCTGGTCTTGATCAAAGTGTTTTAGGTAATCACAATCAGATAAACAGATTATGAACATAGTATTGTAACTTTAATAAGCATTTTAAAAGGAAGCACATGGTTAAGAATGCATAACTAAAATGATCAAATTTAGTGTAAGACAGTAGGAAAGGCCTTCTTGAGGAAGATACACCAGCACCAAATCCTAAAGGGTGAAAAGTGGTTAATTAGGTAAAGGAGATTAGCAGGTGAGTGTTCTTTCTGAGTTGCAAGGATAGCCTGTGTAGAGGTCCTGGGTTAGTGAGCATGGCAACTTCAATGATGGTCATAAAGGCTACAGTGACTGGAACACAGTGTTGACTGGGCAAACGGGTAAGGCAAGGCCTGTGTCAAAGATTTGGATCTGGAAGGTGATAGTGATGTCTTTGCCATTGAAAAGATCTTTTCAGGATGCAGTATAGGTGGTAGATCTGTGTGCTGGGAGACCAGTCAGAAGGTTATTCAGGTAAGAGATAATGGTCATTTGGGTCAAGGAAAGGATGAAAAGAGAAATAAACAGATTTGTAAGATATTTAGAAGATTAAAATTAGGAACACTTGGTAAAGAAATGGATGGGTGGGATGACAGGTGTAGGGAGCCTTGTCAAGTATAACTTGTTGCCCAATAGTGAGTACATACTCAGAGAGGGTGCCAGTCTTGTTTACAGATACAGAGTTTTGCACTTGTGCACTGGAAACATTTTTCTTTCAGAATTCTGCATTTGATTCATTATAACCCTACCCAAATCAGACCTTTTCCTTGAAGTTCTTTTTCCTTTTGGTGCTGTGTACTGAATGGAGGGAACAGCGGACAGCCTCATGCTGTGCTTTAGAGATTCACCTCCAGCCCCTCAAAGGCTTTAATGATATTCCTTTGCCTATTTCCTCCATGACTGAAAGAAATGTTCCGTTCTCTGAGCTCCTATTAAGTTTTACTTAGATTTCTGTTACATAACTTTCCATCATATGACCTCTTGCCTTATACTTTTTTGCACATGTGCGTTCTTTCCTTTGCTGTATTGAATATTGCTTATTGAAGGGGAATTTGGTTCACTTAATACATTTACATCTAAGCTCACCTTCAGAGGTTTTGTGAATAAATTCTTACTGCCTGCTCCAATTTCCTGTTTCTGTTTTCCTTTTTAATTAAAACATTATATTATGTTTACCAGTGGATCAGAAGCTTAGGCTTATGTAGTACAAGAAATCATGATAGACATTTTTATTTATAGCAATTTTGTGAAATAGATACAATTATTGATTATTAAATTGAGGCTCAAACAGGTATGACAACTCCATTTTCTAGTCTATTCTAGAAATAGCACCACAAAGCACATAGCTCTGCTTTCTTTGTCTCTCACACTGTTATAATCTTTCTCCCCAGACCCCAAACTTCTCTCTACCTGGTTCATATTCTTTGTGTATAACTGAAAACAAAATAAGAACAAGTATTTGAAAAATAAAAACAAAAACAAACAAACAAACAAAAAGAACAAGTATTTGAAAAATAAAAACCAACAACAACAGACCAAACAAATTTGACCCTACCATCCCCCTTTATTTATCATTCTCATTCACATTTACTTCATTTTTGGTTTTACCCTTGCTGAGGCTGGTTTCTGTGGCAGCTTTTGGAGACAGATGTCTAAGGGCCAAGCCTTTTTATAGGACTAAGTCATTATTAAACTGCCCCTTTTTTTTTTTTTAAATTTATTTATGGTCCTCTGTACCTGGAAGACAAAGGACACCCTGAATCTCCTCAAAGGAGCATGGAGTCCATGGAGCTGACTCCTGTTGTTACTGCTGTGATAAAGGCTGAATGTTCCAACAGCTTGATTCATAAAATGTTCAACAGAACTAATTTGAAATGTTAGGCAAATATGACAATACCAGTGTGCTTTGTCAGCAGTCTGACTTCGTCTGATTTGAGGGAAAAGTAAGGCAAATACAAGTGCATTCATGCATCTTTCAAAGTCAGCACCAGAGCTGACAAAATGGAGCATTTGGGGAGGTCATTAAGTCAGAGAGAAATTCATGCTCTTTGCTTTTACTGTGCTGCTTTAACAAAATGGAGAGCAAATGGAGATGGAATTTGACAAGATCTCCTGAGTAAATTGGGAGCATGGGGACCATGGGAAAGGGATTAAGGGGAGGAGAGAAGAAGGGACGGGAGCAGAGAAAAATTTAAAGCTCACTGAAATCAATAAAAAATTAAGAATTTAGTTAACTTTTAAAAAGACTATCATTTTCTTCTCTTCATTTTGATAATCTGCATGGACCAGCCTAAAATTGCATTGTCAGAAGTTTCTTGTTTTTTTTTTCAGCCTTAACAACTAAGATTGTTAAACTGAAATAGGAATAAAAGTGAAGCTTTTGATTTTACTTAACTATTTTTCAATTCCTTTTAAGATATGCTGAAAATTAGTATTATATGAAGTTATATTTTAGGGTAATTAGCATCCTGAGGAAATTAAGAAGGCATTCTAGAACAGTAGAGATCATTGTTCACAAATTATACGATGGTGGAGAAAGATTCCATTGCCAGTATGTTTGGTCTTTTAGCCAATAGGCTGATTCTTGAGCTCATGACAAAACTTTTTGCTAGGTGTTACAGAGATGTGGGTAAGTATAACTGATAGTTTATGCCTAATATGTTTTTAGGCACTCATAGTTTATTGCTCTTAGTTTTTACAATATCATATGCTGTTATTTCTGTTTTACATATGAGAACCCAGAGATATATAGAAGATGAATATTTTGGTCAAGGTCATTATGATAGTAGAACTTGAATTTGAAACTTCTGGTATGACTCCAAAGCCTTGTTTATTCTTGTTTTCCATTTTCTGTATTTGGAAGTAGAAGATGTGGTTCGTGCTCTCCAATAGTTGTCTATTTGAAATGGTGGTTCTCAAATTTTGTGTGTGTGTAGTTGGTTTGTTTTTAATCTTTGGGGGTCCACCACCTGACTCCCAAATAACTACATGGAGACTTATTCTTACATATGACTACCTGACCTTAGCTTGGCTTTGTTTCTAGCCAGCTTTTTAAACTTATGTTACCCAATTTCTCTTTTTCTACATTTTGCCTCTGAACTTTTAAATATACCTTTCTTTCCTTCTTACTTGGGGGCTAGTTGTGTGGCTGCCCCCTGATGTCCTCCTCTTCTTTTTTTCTCGCATCTTCTCCTCTTTTTCGAAGATTTCTCCTATTTATTCTCTCTGCCTGGAAACTCCACCTATTCCTCTCTCCTGCCAAGCTATTGGCCTTTCAGCTCTTTATTAGACCAATCAGGTGTTTTAGACAAAGAAATATAGCTTTATAGAGTTAATGCAGCATAAAATAATGCAATACATCTTTGCATCATTAAATAAATATTCCAAAGCATAAATGAATGTAACATACCTTAAACTAATATTCCACGTGTGTGTGTGTGTGTGTGTGTGTGTGTGTGCACAGGCATGCAGGTACACATGCATATGTGTTCTACTGAGGAGACTAGAAGTAGACATTGGATGTCTTGTCTAAGCACTCTTTGCCTTATTTATTTGTTTATTTGTTTTGTGTGTGGTGTGTGTTCAACTGTGTGTGCATGTGAAATGTGGAGGCCAGAGGAAGATGGCCAGTGTTCTGCTTCATACTGTGCATTATCCGCTTGAGACAGGATTTGTCACTGAACTTGGAACTCTGCTGTCCAGCAAGTCCCTGTAGTCCTGCTGTCTTCATGTCCTCCTCACCACTATTGGCTCTGGACTGAGTTTATGGCTGAGTTCAGCTAAGCCTGGCCTATGCACGAGTGCTGCGATTTTGAAATCAGGTTTTCATGCGTGCGCAGCAATCACTTTTCCTACTGAGCCGTCTCCTCAGCACTTCCACTTTACTCTTTCGAGACAGGGATTGCTACTGAACTGAAAGCTAACTGATTTGACTGGGCTGACTGGCCAGCAGGCTGCCTCCCCATTGCTCTGATGCAGGTACATGCTTTTTATGTGGGCGTCGGTGATAGGATTAAGGTTTCTATGCTTCGATGTAGGAACTTTACCAACTAAGCCATGACCTCAGCCTCTAGATATAAAACACATGTACAGGTATAGGGTGAAATAAAATTCTCTAAGAAGGAAGATAGTCCAGGCTTCTGACTTGTCATAGTAAGACACAGTCAGGATTCTGAACTCCACCTGTGCTGTGGTTTGGTCCTTGAGTAGGGGGGTATGGATCATGTGCTGTGCAGCATGCATTCTTTAATGGATAAGAGACATAGGAATATCATTCTTCTAGTACATTCACACAACTTAGCCCTGAACCTGTAGGTATACTGAATATTTATTAACATTTATATTTTTAAAATTGTATTAAAAATGTGAAAAGTTTTAGGAATAAATACAGTTTTACAATTTTCTTGCTTTAGTAAGAAATTTCTCCTTTTGAAAGTGCTTCAAAAATTATAGGAGGTGGTGGCGATAGGAAAGAGAAAGGAACAGTTAATATTTGGTTGCCATAAGCAGCTTTTTTTACTTAAGCTCACAGATCCTGCTGCCTCTTCCCATCAAGTACTAGGACTAAGGCATGCACCACTGTGCCTGAACTTTATTAACACTCTTAATGCCTCAAGTTTCTTCTCAGAAACAGTATGTGTCATTCATTACACAGCATGCTGTCATGTCCAGTCTGGGGCCTCATGACTTCCCTGAGTCAAAATGACTCAGAGTTGTGAAGTCTAAATTTCAACACAGGAGAAGAAAACATCTACTTATATATCAACCATACAATAGATCTCCCTTTCTGAGATACTCAAGGCAGACCACAGCCCAATTCTTTGTTCTTTTTACAGCTTCTTCTGGCTCAGCCAGATGTGACCTACAAGTTTTTGGGCTAAGTTAAGCTCAACTTATAATGATCAATTTTAATATGTGCAGTTTTATAAATTTTGTGCCATAGGATAGTGGTTTGAAGACAGAGTTATCAGAAGTCTTTAAAGCAGTTTTCCCTCTAGTAGTTTTTATTGTCTATCAATTAATGATAGTGTAGTTAAGTGTGTTTAAGTTCTATCTTTTGTCTTGCGATTACTCTGATTACTCTGGATCTTTACTCACATGTAACTATTTAAAGTGAGGCAGTAGGAAACTGTTCTGTTCTGAAAAGGAAGCATTTAAAGGCACAAGGGAGCGGTAAAGTGTTGCCTGTGAGAATAACAAAAACAGTATCAACTTTGTGCTACAATAGAAGGAAGTCAGAACAGCAACATTCCTGTCATTGGTAGTGCTTTCTATGACTTAGAAATTCAGAAGAGATTATTGAATATGTGTTTCTTGCAACTGTAGTTAAAAGTATTGCCTGATAAATTTAGTTCAAATTTTAAAAAGGAAACAATGAATTTTACTTTTGTAGTTTTGTTATTTTCAGTGTTGTGACATGTCTTATAGTAACAGTCTTTAAAGGACCTTTGGTATATTTGCTTTAGTTTTCTCTATACTTCTACAACTTAAACTTTCCATTTGTATATACACTCATATCTCATGAATATACTCCTCAATCTTTGATCAGGAGACTTATATAAAGATAACATCAGTTAAATTTTGCCACTGTTACTGTTTTTAAGAATAGTGGGGGAAAAGGGTAAGATAGAGAACATTACTTTTATCTTACCTATTAGTGGAAAAAAATTACAAGGAAGCAAGTAAATTTTATATTGGCTAAATTGTTGAAGCTGCAGAAATTAGCTGTGAAAATATTCCTCCCTACTTGTGGAAGATCTTTTTATAGAAAAAAATTGAAAGGGCATTTTAAAGATCCCCTAGTTAAGTACCGTCATTTTCACATGAGTTTTACCAACCCAAGACCTCAAGAAAGTATTTTTTCTTCAGACTTGATCTCTTCAATATGTAAATAATTTCTTTGTCTTTGAAAATTTCATAATTCAAAAATATCTGTCCATGTGTGAAATGCTTATTGCTTTTTGTAAAAAAATTGAAAGTTCCTGTTAGTTTTGTTGTTCAATAGTTGTTAAACGAGCTGGAGTTCCAGTCTTTGTTCTGGGGTTGGTAGCTGACTAATGAGCTACTGTACCTTACCATGTGTCAGTTTAAATAAGTTACTGATTGTCTCAGATTGGTAAATTACAGCAGAGAGAAGCAGTTAAATTTCTTTTAATATTTGGAAAATACTACTGCATGCATCCTTTTCTTTTGTGGCAAATAACTTTATTGAAGTGTAATTTACTTACCATTTGCTCTTTATAATTGTACAATTTGGTGATTTTTAGGACAGTTTGGTATCTGTTCAAGGTCATTGCTTTGTTTTATCTTTCTACTTCTTGTGTCCCTTCTCTTCCTCACCACTTCCCAGCCCCTTTATAAACTTGCTTAGCGAATTAGCTCTGTGTGCCTGTTCCATTTACCATTGGATGAGAGGACAAGTTTGTACCCGCCTTCCTGTTGAAGGAGGCCACTTGCTGTGTTCTCGGCTGCTCAGCCCTGAAATAATCATACAGAAACTGTATTAATTAAATCACTGCTTGGCCCATTAGCTGTAGCTTCTTATTGACTAACTATTACATCTTAATTTAACCCATTTCTATTAATCTGTATATTGCCACCTGGCTATGGCTTACCAGCTAAAGTTACGGGGTCTATCTCCAGTGGGGCTACATGGCTTCTCCCTGACTCCGCCTCCTTTTTCCCAGCATTCAGTTTAGTTTTCCCTGCCTATCTAAGTTCTGCCCTATCAACAGGCTAAGGCAGTTTCTTTATTCATTAATGGTAATCAGTATACAGAGGGGAATCTCACATCACCTTCCCTGATCACTTGACTGACATTGTATTAACTACAATTAAGCTTGACAGTTTTATGAATAACAGGATAGATCAGAGTGTGATATATATTCTTAATCTAAAATGCTCCCAGAAAATGTAGTTCTCTGATTTTTAAATTTTTTTGGGGGGGGGGTGAGGAGGTTATTTGTTGGGAGAAGTAGTGATATAAATTGCTTTGTAACTTTACTATGTAGCACAATTTTGAAAATTCATTCTATATAAGATACCTAGAATTTTATTTTATTTTTTTATTTATTTTCTATGGCAGGGTCTTACTATGTAGGTTTAGCTGTCTGGGAACTCACTATATAGGTCAGGCTGGCCTTAAACTCACAGAGATCATCTGCCTCTACCCACTGAGTGTTGGGATTAGAGTGTACCACTACACTTGGCAGCGATTTAATTATTTTTATTTTATGTGCATTGGTGCTTTGTCTTCATGTGTGTATGTATGAAGGTGTCAGAACCCCACTGCAGTTGCCAACAGTCTTGAACTGCCATATGGATGCTGGTAATTGAACGTGGGTCCTCTGGAAGAGTAGCCAGTGCTATTAACCTCTGAGGCATCTCTCCAGTCTCCTAGTAGATTTTATAGGCATTTGAAATGACTAGATTTTTCATAACAATTTCTGGGTATGGGACTTACTGTGTTTTCGGTGAGAGCTGTTTTAGAGGACACATGTAAAACAGAGTAGGGGATTCTCTGAGGTTTACGTTTAAATAAGTCAGTCTAGATAAGTTAGTAAATTTTAAACAAGCCTGGGTGCTATCTAATTCTGTCAAAGCATCTCATCTCCTTCATTATACTCAGTGTCTCAAGGGCACTTCATTACTTTTCAGCAAATTATGTTCTTTAACGGTGACTGTCAAATCTGGGAGGGATAGAACAGGATAATATGGGGGACCTTTTCTACATAAATTGCTGTCTTGATTCCTGGGATTCTGATGAAAGGAAAATGAGATGAAAATAATATGGTTCATTTGATGTGTTAGTGATTCATTAATCCCTTCTCTGTTGCTGTTTAACATACTACCCCAGAACATAGCCACTTACAAAGTCAGTGGACATTTATTAGTTCACATACTTTTATACAATAACCAAAAATTCAGAGTTTGTTAACATGGTTGTTGTGACTCAATGACCCTTATAACATTATAGTTCAGATGTGGCCAGATGATCATCTTGAAGGCTTTTTTAGGCGAGAGGATGCTCACTCACCTGGCCAGTGTTAACAGATCACCTGGCTGTTGCCAGGAGTATTCAAGTTCTAGTCACATGACTGTCTTCATAGAGCTATTTTGAGTCATTGTAGGACCTGACTGCTAGTGTTTCCTTGGGTGATTGGTCTAACAGCAGCAACAGTAAAAAAAATGGAACAAAGGAAGCTGTGATTTCTCGTGATCTAGTTTTAGAAATCACATGCTGTCACTTCTTCATTGTTCTTTTCCTTAGGAGTCACTAAGCCAACTTATCCTTAAGGTAAAGGGAATTGAGCTTCATACTTTAATTTTCGTTTTGTTGTTTTGTTGAAGATTTGAATAGTGAACCCAGAGCCTTGCACACGCTAGGTTAGTACCACTGAGTTTTTCACTCCTGCTCCTGGCTTCCAGCTTCATTTTTTTTTTTTTTTTTTTTTTTGACAGAGACAGGGTTTCTCTGTGTAACAGTCCTTGCTGTCTTGAAATTTACTTTGTAGACCAGACTGGTCTTGAACTCACAGAGATTCACCTGCCTGTCTCCTGAATGCTGGGATTAAAGGCATGTGCCATCACACCCAGCCAGTTTATATTTTAATGGGGAGAATACTAAAGAATTTATAGACATATTTTAAAATTAATATGAGGCATATAAAAGAATAGTGGTTCTCTTTTTTTCCCTGTTCTTTATTTTAGATACCAAGCATAGTTTCCCCTTCTTCCTCTCCTCCTGTTTCCTCCCCCTACCTCCCTCCTCTCTCCCCTCACCCCTTAATCCAGTCCTCAGTCTCCATCCAGATGGCATTAGTCTCCCTTGGGAATCAACAAAGCATGGCATATCAGGTTGAGGCAGGACCAAACTCCTACCCTCTGTATCAAGGCTGAACAAGTCATCCCACCATAGGGAATAGATTCCAGTGAGCCAGTTTATGCATCAGACAGGTTCTGATCCCACTGCTAGGGGCCCACAAAAGACCAAACTGCACAACTATCACCCAGATGCAGAAGGACTAGGTCAGTTCCATGCTGACTCCCTATCTGTCTGTCCAGAGTCCGTGAGTTCCCACAAGCTCAGGTCAACTGTCTCTGTGGTTTTCCTGTCATGATCCCTTGCTCATATATTCCCTCCACCCTCTCTTCAGCTGGACTCCCAGAGCTTAGCCCAGTGCGTGATTTCCTTTTTTTAATGATTGGCGTTTAAAAGTATATTGGAGTGCCTTCTGTATGCAAATTATTATAGATATATTGAGGTTAAAGACTGCTGTTTAGAATAGCTGAAAAACTTGGAAATGTATGTAAATAAAAATAGAAGATTTATTTCCAGAATACTTACAAATTTCATTTTCAAATTAATTTCAGTTTATTAAATGGAAATGTTGCAAAATTTTCTTTTTTAATTACAAACAAAGAACAATCCTAAACTAGCCATTTCTGAGTATATATTAATTGAATTCTTTAGGATAAACTCAGAAATTTTGTAACATAATTACTTACGCCAAATATATAAAATATAGAAGAAATGCTTGGGAAGAGAGCTCATCTGGTATAGTACTTGTCTGAGACCCTGCATTTGGATCCCCAGTATGCATATACAAATCAGGGTGGGATGGTGTGCACACTTGAAATCCCAACCCTGGGAAGGTAGAGACAGATTCCTGGAGCTTCCTGGCCAAGTCTGCTAGCCAAATAGGTAAGTTCCAGGTTTAATGAGAGATCCTGTTTCAAAACATAAGGTGAGAAGCCATGCATTGAGGAAGACAGAAAGTAAACTTTCCACATGCATACACACATGATCACCTGCACACACACATACCATGTTTAGGAGAGAAATAGCATTTTCAGGATATCTTCTCAACTCTTTGGTTCAGAGATAGCCAATTTTCCTTTAAAAGCAAATTACTAACATAAAAGAAATAATATATTAGCAATTGAGAGTTTTAAATATGGAGTTAATATCAAGATCACTAGTTTACAAATTTTCATATAAATCATAATCTTTTTGTGGCTATGTATTTAATTAAAATCTGCCTACCTCTGCTTCCTGAGTGTTGGGATTGAAGGTGTGGACCACCATGCTTTTTTCTTGACTGTGTGATCTTGGACTTTATTTCTTCATCTATAAGAATAGTTGTTTCTCTTTTTTCTTTTTAATCTCTGAGGTTTATAATGAAGATTAAATGAAGTGATGCAGTTTGCTTAGTGTTTGAAACTTACTAAATCTTTTGAAATTACATTTATTCATTTGTATGTGCCAATGTACTCTGTCTACTATTTGGGTCTTAGTGTAATCATCATTACCTGCTGAGCTGTGTTTCTAGCCCCGTATAAGTTTTGACTTCCTTTTATTCCTTTCTCTTAAAGAGTGAAAAGACAAAACAGTTCCTAAGGATTTTCATGATGAGATACATTTGAACTGAGGCCTAAGGCTCTGTCCTGACCAGGCAGCAGGTGGCGAAGCTCTAGGTAAAGACATGCTTGGCATTTTAAAGGTTAATTAATCAAAAGTCTTTCTACCCAGTCTTGGGGATTGGGAGTGGGAGGATAAGATTGGAGTTATTGTAAGCATTTGTTTGTATTTAATCCTGAATTTGGTAAAATCAGTTAGTTTAAATCTATGAGTGTGAAATTGATTGCCCCATTTTATAAGAAGTTTTTGACTACTTACAAAGGGCCTTTTTTTTTCTTTTTGTCAGAATCTAAAAATTTAACATTTATACTTTATTTTAAGGTTGCTTGTTCCCACCTTAAAGCTGAGGAATGAACTGTTTTGAAGAGATTTGTGCTCATCACACTGAGAACTTACAAATTCACTCCCAGGGACTTAAAGTAGAATCATTTCTGTTTAAAGAAGCTATTTTTTCCTCTGTTTCCTTCCAGTTGCTGTGGTTTTAAGGAAGTTAGGGCTTGAGTGGATGAAGTGATTTCTGTCATCTCCCTTTGTTGTTTTTCAGGGGAGCATTGCACACAGTCTTTACTGTTTGCCATGCACAGTTTCTGAAACAGATCTTCCCACCCTCCGTTTTTCTGGGTTTGCTAACAGGATTCTGTTCTCTATGTCTCTGGCTTTTGGGGTATGCAGGACATAATATTAGGTGATAAATTTATTACTCTCCATCAGTTTGAATAATCTTTTAGTTTGTTTTTTGTTTTTCGTGATAGGGTTTCTCTGCGTAATAGCTCTAGCTGTTCTGAAACTAGTTCTTGTAGACCAGACTGGCCTTGAACTCACTACCTCTGCCTACCAAGTGCTGGGATTAAATATGTGCACCACTTCCACTCAGCCAATTTATATAACTTTTTGAAGTTTAGAGATTGAATCAATATTTGTTTGTTTGTTTGTTTGTTTGTTTGTTTTTCAAGATAGGGCTTCTCTGTACCTCTGGCTGTCCTGGAACTCACTCTATAGACCAGGCTGACCTTGAACTCTCAGAGGTCCTCCTGCCTCTGTCTCCCTGAGTGGTGGGATTAAAGGCCTGCACCACCACCACCTGGTTTAGAGACTGAATTTTCAGAGTGAGAAACATACTGCTTTTAGGAAGAGTAGAGTCATCCTAGATGCTGGCTAATGCTTTCAAATAGTAATCCGAAAATAAAAAGGAATTTTGTGAATGATTTTTTTGTAATCAATATTCATCATGATGTAATTAGGTGTATTTATTTTAACTATGTGTGTGTGTGTGTGTTTGTGTGCGCACACTCATGAGAGAGAGAGAGAGAATTTTAAATTTGCTATTTCGGCTTCATAATTGATAAAGATTGTACATAAACCTTTGTTGATAATCAGATGGAAGATCTTGCAAATTGTCAAGTTTGTTATGGAAACTGATATACTTCCTTACTTCTTTTCTACTCATTGTTTCTAGAAGTATTCAGGAAAGGAACCAGGCATATTTCCTTTCTTCTATTAGCTATGGTGAAGGAGGAGAAAGACAAGAAGAAAGTTTAATAATGGTTTTGTATGGTAGATAGTCTAGTCTTCCTAATTATTTCATTTAATCCTTACACATTTATAATGCAGGGGGTGTTCTCTAGAACTGTGAGTTTAAAGGGACTAAGGACCTTTCCCAAGATTACATATTTTTTAATATGTCTAGTCAAGATTTGAATGTAGTTATAGTCTGAGTCTAGAGCCTTCCTCTTTTTTTCTCTGAACCCTCCTTCCTTTCTACTTCTTTATTTCTCCTTACTATGAATATTTTATGTAATTCCTCCCAAAGATTGATGGGTGGAATAGGTAAGTGAAGAAAAACTAATAAGCAGAAGATAGTTGACATATTTAATACACAAAATGGAATTTTCTCCTGTGTTTCTGGTGCTAATATTAGAAAATAGATACTTTAAGCAAATGTTTGGATCCTGGCTTTTGGAAATATTTTTATTCTTTGGTTATCTATACTTGTTTAAATTTCTTTCTCTTTCTGGTGAGAATAAGGTGTCATATTTGTGAAAAATACATTTATTTTTTTACTTTTATTTACTTAATGAATGCATGTCCATGTGCCATAATGCATGAAGTCAGAGTACCACTTTTGGAAGTTCCTTCTTGTTTTTCACCATATGGCTTCCAGGGATTGGAATTAGGTTGTCAGCCTTGGTTGCAAGTCTCTTACCTACTGAGCCATCTTGCTGACCTGCTGTAGGCTTTTTTATTGGTTTCTTTCCTGTTATATGTATATGTGTATGTGCATACACATATTACATGTGCACACACCCGTGTGCACACTTGCTGCTTTTAATTTAAAAGTAGAAACTTCTAGAGTGATAATAGTGCTTTGATTTTTTTAAAGTAAGTTTTATAAGTTTTTTGTTTTTTATTCTGATTTCCAATATAATAAAGTTATAGACAACACATTCTTCAGTTTTTACTAAATAAGAGATTTACCTATGAAAGGAAAATAAGCCATAGGGAAGTTACTTGATAGGTATTATACCAAATAAATTGTATATAGTGTTCAACTGCCATAAAAACTTTGAGTTGGCAGGCATATTTTTAAATTTAGATTGTTGCATATTGAGGTTTTTTGTGGTAAATGTTGTGATAAAGTAGTATAAATGCCTGTTATCTTTTATGGTAATGAAATACACTTGGAGTTTGCTGCTTTATGATAAAAACAAAAGTCAGGCTACCTCATGAAACTCTGTGTCCAAATGAGCATACCTCTTATAAGAGCATAAATATGCTCTTATATTTACTTTGTTCTGTGTAACTTTTTATTTGTTTTATAGAGACAGGGTTTCTCTATGTAGCCCTGACTGCCTTGGAACTTGCTCTGTAGACCAGGGTGGCCTCAAACTCAGAGGTCCTCTTGCCTCCCCATTGCTGGAACTAATGGCATGCACCACCACTGCCTGGCCCACTCTGTAACTTTTAAAAACAGGTACTCTGTGTAATATATTCTTGCCTACATTTTCAATATGCAAAGAAGTTAAAGGTCTATTTTTAAAATAATTTATTTATTTTTATTTATGTATATTGGTGTTTTGCCTGCACGTATGTCTTGTCTGAGGGTGTTAGATCCCTTGGAACAGGAGTTACAGATGGTTGTGAGCTGCCACGTGGGTGCTGAGATTGAACATGGGTCTTCTGGTAGATCAACAATGCTCTTAATCCCTGAGCTATCTCTCCAGCCCCAGGCCTATTTTTCTGTTATACATTTATTTTAAATTCCAGCCTAATGCTTTAAAATGCCCTTTAACAAGTTTCTACAAATTAAGTATTGCCAAGTATAATAGGACACCCCCCTTTTAACCCTGTTCAGCAGAAATATATATTTTTTTCCCCACTGCTCCTACTCCTTTCTTGGCTCCTCTAACTCCAGTTGTTAGTTCTCTTGGCCCTTTGGTTACTCTTGATTTTTAAAATAATTTGGGAACCTACGCGTTTATCTGTGGGTTGAATTTAGTCATATATCAGCAGTGCTGCTGGTTTGCAGTTCTCTCTGAATTGAAAGCCTTATGCATTGAGAATTCTTGATTATTGCTCATTGCTTACAAGGAGCCTAGTTTGTTTGGATGCTTACTTTCCTAGACCTGAATGGAAATGGGAGGACCCTGGACTTCCCACGGGGCAGGGAACCCTGACTGCTCTTAGGACTGAAGAGGGAGGGGGTGGGGGTGAGGGGGAGAGAAAAGGGAGGTGGAAATTTTTAATAAATAAATAAATTTAAAAAAAAAACAAGTAACCACTGTGCTTGATATGTAGCAGGTGATTTCTAAATGTTTGGGATTAAATGAAGTATTTAGAACTCGTATGGCAGTTTTAGATTTTTTTTTAAATAAATTTTACCATTTATTTTTGGTAGCAGGGACAGACCAAAATAGTAAATGATCAGTGAGCAAATTATGTTAATATATAAATGGCTTTGTAATAATGGACAGCTAATGCTTACTAGTTTAAGGAAAAAGGTAATCATTATTGAGTGTTAAAAAGGAATATATGTTAAACTTTTCCTAAAATAGAATCACTCTGAGATACTTGTTCATGGGTTTATGTATAGCATCCACCGACATATATTTTAGATGACTGGAAAAATTCAGTGATCTTTAGAGCTGTCACCTTGAGACCAGTTGTGCATTTATATGAGTTGAGTTAGAACTGTTCTTATATATCTAGGCTGTCAGTGGCTGTCTGTCTTTGTCTGTCTGCCCCCTACTGTGTGTGTGTGTGTGTGTGTATCTTTATTTTTGTGATGTTGGGGATGGAACCCAGGGCTTGGCATGTGCTAGGTAAGGGTTCTGATACTTAACTATACATTAACTAGCTTTAAAAAAATTGTTATGTAATATAGTCAGTAGAATCATTAGGACTATGTTCTAAGTTTTAGGCCATTGATTTTTTTTTTATGTAGAAAAAAATACCTCTTTTCATTTTTCATATGATAGTTACTAAAAAAGTCACAGAGGAGGTTATTTTGTAGCAAATATAATAGAAAACTATATTTTCCAAAATTTGTTTTCTACTACGGATAGTAACCTTTTAATTCTTGGCTTTAGAAACAGATGAAAAGTTCATCATTTATTTAAGAAAAAGATATATGACTTATGTTAGAGGGTAAAACCTTAAACAAATATGTTAGAAAATTAAAGAATGCATCAAAGTTTTTTTTTAAAGCAATGTTGAGTAAACAGTATGCTTGTAATTTTCCATTATTATTAAAAGTGAGTAATCTCGCTCTTCCTAAGGGCATGCTGGCCCCGCCCCTTGCCAGCCTGTGGTATGGGCTGGAGAGTGGTCCCATCCCCTGCCTGGGCAGCATGGGAGAGCAGGCCCTGGAGGTGTGGATGCTGGAAAGCTGGTTCTGTCCTGTGTCCATCATCCCTCCTCCTCCCCTGAGCTGGGCTACAGCATTAATGAGAGTGGGCCTTGCACCTCACCTGGGCAGTGTTAGAGAGCCAGCTCTGGAGGTGTGGGTGCAGAAAAGCTTGCCCAGTTAGCATGAGGGTGGGCGATTCTGCCCTTTGTTAGCTACCACGGGCATGATAGCTGGCCCTGCCCCTCACTTGGGCAAAGTGGGAGAGCTGTCCTTGGTAGTGTAGGTGTAGGAGAGCAGGTGGGCTGACCAACACAGCTGCTAATTAGGCCCAGATCCAGGGCTCTGAGTTGGTCCACCCCAACATCTACCCCATATAAGAACTGCTGGAGCTTATCAAAGAGCCATTCTTACAGAACCAAAGCTGCAGGATCTCCATGGCAACAACAGGTTGCACAAGAAGAGTCCTATTGAGGGTCCAGTATTGATAGTGTAGATGAAGACAGAGGCCTCAAACCAGACCAGTGACTCATGGTAATGAACATTTGCAAGTAATGCTGCTTGGGCAAAAGGGCAGACTGGGTGACACATTGTAGCTTCCAAGACAAGATTGTTTTTTTTTAAATTTTTTAAAATTTTTATTATTTTTATTTTTTGTTTTCTTTTGGGAGGGAAGTTGCAAGGGTGAAATGTGGATATGGAGGGATGGGGAGATGAGTGAGATAGGGGTTCATGATATGAAATCCACAAAGAAGCAGTAAAAAGTTTTTAAAAAGTGTGTCATCTCTATTCATGGAAGGTGATTTTTTCTTAGCTTTTATCGTGTTCATCTAGGTCAGCAGTTCTCAATATGTGGTTCATGGACCCTTCGGGGATTGAAAACGTTTTTACAGGGGTTGCATATCAGATATTTACAATACGATTCATAACAGTAACATTACAGTTACGAAGTAGCAACGAAATCACCACAGCATGAATACCTGTATTATAGGGTTACAGCATAAGTAAAGTTTAGAACCACTGATTTAGGTGATCTTTCTCTTGATTTTTTTCCTCATTGCCCCAATAGCTGATTGGTAGAGAGTTAAATTTCCAAATGTTTTCCTTTCTTGAACTGATAACTGTAAAACTCTGTTTATACATTTCCTATCTATGAATGTCATTATTATTTTTGAGCCTAAATTATGATTTTAACAAAAATAAATGAGTATCAATTTGAAATCTGAAATAATAAAATTGAAAAATTAAAAGTGGTTTAAAAATAAAAGTTTCATAAAAGTTGCAGTTAGAGGGGTTTCATAATCAGAGACTAGTCTTTGCCTTTGTGCTGTCTCAGAATTTCAGTACTCCAGGGGATCTTGCCAGCAACTGTGTCTATAGAAACTTCAGACATTGTGACTGTATTCAGAGAAAAGGAAGAGCCTAAAGAGGCTACCTTTTAAACCCTATTTTGTAAGCAACTTTACTAGAACGTTTCTATCATTAGGCAGAACTTAGACACATGACCATACTTATCTGTAAGGAACAGGAATCTAAAACAGGTAGATTGCCACTCTAGAGAGAATCAGGAGTCTGTTGCTAAAGAAGACAAAGAACATATTGGATAGGATATAGTATCCTGTACCTTAATGAAGGAAGTTTTTTTCTATGAAGATACAGTAGATAATTCTGAAAATTATGCAGATTTTCAATAAATATTGTTTCCCATAAGTGCCCCTTTTATTTATTGCTTGTTAGTTTAATTGCCATATACTTGTGCCTGGAGAGTTTTAAAACTGGGAAATAAAAGCAAGTTTCACTTTGATTTTTTTTCACTATTGAAAGGAAAAAGAATGTTTTCTTATTTACTTCTGATACTCAGCATCTAAAAACTTAAGGGGATTTTGATAATACTGCTTTGTAAGTTTCATGCAGGTGTGTTGTTGTAAGCTTTATTTAGTCATTTAACACTTATCAATTCTCATCTTATTACATTTTTTTGCTTCCTAATGTTGAAAACACTTAGAGGAAACTTGAGATACATAAATTACTCCATAAGACACTAAAAATATTAGGTATGGTCGTTGTGTATGTAATCCTGCTGTTTTCAAGTTTTATTTTCGAGAAACTTGGAAAACATGTTTCTGTCTCATTCTTTTATGCTTAGATGACTGAGCTGGACGTGTTTATGCAACCCTTATAATGGTGACTTATTGGCAGAGTATGTCTGCCTGCTGTTGTCTTTGGCATTTGGATAATGGATTAACATGTAGGTGGCCATGGGAAGAGAATGTTATGAATGGGCTTTTGCCTGCCCCTTTTTTTCTTTTTGGTAGCAAATTGAATTACTGTGCCATACCTTATTTCTCCAACTGTTATAAAGTTATTAATTTTCACAGTGATGGATGGCAGTAACCTTTCCCACACAGTCCTACTCCCAGCATGGTGCATGTCAGGCTAAACTGCAGGTGGTGATGTCTATATAAAGGTTTGGTATGAATGCCAAAGTTTTTCATAACAAGAACACCTCCTTTAGGGTAGCTTTTAACTATTTTAACATTGGTTCATTTATTTCTTATAACTTGGGTTATTTACAATGTTGTGAATGACTATTGTAGTAGTTTATTTCTTTATTTTTTCAAAATTAGATGCTTAAGGTAAAAAACACATTAAGGGTAATGAATATTTGATTTTTTAGCTTTCATTTTATTCTTATTTTAAAGTAGTTTAGTGAGCAAGTAAATGGGTGAGTGTGAACAAACCATTAAAAATATATACGGGTATACAGACTCCGTCAGACACACAAACAGAGTTATATAGGAAAGATGCTAAGATACTCGTAATAATGAAACTGGGTTGTACATATAAATAGGATGAGAGAAAATTTCTCTCATTGAGTAGTTACATTTCTAATTTTTCTGTACATTGTTGTTGAGTTGTTAGTGTACCATAAGCATCTATGATACTTTTGTCCATTGTTCTTTTTTTAGTTATTTAAATTTTATTTTATTAGTATGTGCATCCATGCATGCTTGCATGTATGTGTGTGTAGGAGGGTATGAACATGTGCTAAGTCTTAGAAGTCAGATGACAACTTTTGGGAGTTGTTTTTGCTTTCTACCAATGATCTCTCTTGTGGTTTCTGCTGTGCTGTATACTCCAGGCCAGCTGGCCTGTGAGCTTTTGGATGATTTTCCCATCTCTACCTCTTATACTATATAAAAGTCCTGGGATTACAGATGTGTTTCACCTTATACAGCTTTCATCATGAGTTCTAGGGATTGAACTCAGTGTTTGAGACTTGTCCAGCAAGTGCTTTTACCCACTGAACCAGATCCCCAATCTTTTTTAACTCATTAGTCAATAGCAAGTGCCAAAACCCTGATTATTATCAAGTGTGTATGTGCCTCACAGTATTTCATAAATATTTATAATTGTTGGATCTATTAAAAATAAATTTAAATGTTTTTAGAAACTTGTTGGGATTCTACTACTATAACTTACATGTTATCTTAACATGTCTTCTAGGGAGCATCTGTTCTCCCAATTTTCCTCCCTCTTTCCCTTCTATCTTCCTTCCTTCCCTCCCTTCCTTCCTGCTTTTCATGACAGGGCTTCTCTCTGTAACCTTGGATATCCTGAAGATCCACCTGCCTCTCTTCCTCCGAGTGCTGGGATTAAAGGTGTGCACCACCATCACCAGGCTTCAGTTTTAGTTCTAAAAGCCTTCTCCTATGTCATCTATGCTTTGTGAGACATCTTGCCTATTTGATTTTTTTCCCTTTCTCTTTAGACAATTGCTGGACATGCTAGACTTCCTCTCTTGGTTCTGTTTAGTGCCGTTATGAATGACTTGACCATTTATGACTCTCTTCAGTTGATTGTGGTTGTACTTTGTCGATATAGAACACACAACTTGGTTCTATGTAAGAAACAACTGACATAGGCTCTATAACACTGATAACTAGTTTGTCACAGAAATTCTTAGATAAAAGATCCCTTCTTTCCAATAATTAGTAATCTCCCGATTGCTTTCATAATTTCTAGAAACCTTTTGTAATTTTAATCATTTTCCCCTTTAATAAACCTTGTATACCTTATTTTGTTTAATAATGACTAGGCATTTAATTTTAAGAGTATTTTAAAAAATTCTGTTCAATTATTACAAAACTGGGAAGTTATAGCTTGAAATATCTATATCTATCTATCTATCTATCGAGAAAATATATATACATACATACATATACATATACATACACACACACACACACACACACACATATATATTGAAACTCAAGAATTGTTCTTGGGGTTTCTGTCCTGCCCAGTTCCTGCAGTCATTAAGTCCCAAAGAAATCACACAGAGGTTTATATCAGCTATAAACTGATTGGCCCATTAGCTCAGGCTATTAACTCTTAAAACTTATATTAGCCCATTATTCTTGTTTGTACTAGCCACATGGTGCGGTACCTTTTTCAGCTAGGCAGTCATCTCTTGCTTCTTCTGTGGTGGGCTCACAACTGCAGAGGAATGGGCTTCCTCCTTCCCAAAATTCTCCTGTTCTCATTGACCTGTCTCTACTTCCTGTCTGGTTGTCCCGCCTATACTTCCTGCCTGGCTACTGACCAACTAAATATATTTAAAATATAATTGGCAGAATACAATTGTCCCACACCAAAGAATATCTAATTAGAAATTAATGATCCCATTTAAGGCAATTTAAAGGGGTTTTTAACTACTAAATTACTTACTGCTTGCTTGTGAAAGCATATAAATAAATACAAAGATAGTAAAACCTTTGATTAAGGAATGGTAGCGATATGCTGCTGTTTTCAATTTCCTTTCATTTTCTTGAATTTTATTTTTATTTGTATATTTTCAAAACCAACTCTAAGTAAGTAATAACTGTATTTCTACTATGCTTCTTTCTTGTTAAACCAGGTCATTCTGAGTAGTAGGTTCCCCTGTACACAGTAAACATAGGCTATGATGTGTGTGCTAATGTGGCATATTGGTGGCAATAGTAATACATTGTGGATAAGATTAGGGGAGTATGTATTTTTCATTGTCAGAATGTCAGCTGGACTCAAATATATATTTTTATATGATAGAAATACATATAAAGTGTATGCGTGAGAGTGACAGGTGTTACTTTAGAACCATTCACTGGCTATTTCACATAAACAAGATGGATTTTGGGATGTTTGGCATATGACATGTTTTATTGAGTAGGCAGAGGAGAGAAAATAAGCTAAAGGCACAAAACATTATTAGACATGTTCTAATAATAATCAGTGAAGTTCAAGGCTCAGGGCAGGCAGGCAGGCAGACTCATCTTGGGTACATTAATAATCACCTTATTAAACTCATTGGGCATGCCAAGGGATCGTTATTGAAGGGAAGATGCAGAGAAGAAAACAGTGTCATTCTGGAACTTTTTGGGTCCTTTTCTTCTATCTTGCTCTTTGAATTTAGCTCCTCTTCCCTTTCCTCTGCCCCTTTCTGTGACCTATAATTACCACTGGAGACATAGCTCTACTTTGATTTTGGTTGTCATAATGAGCAGGACCAGTGCTACAAGATCTTGATTCAAAAGTGTCGTCCCCCCCTCCCCCCACGATTTGGAATAATCTGCTCTTTACTCCTGGGACCAGGGTGTTCCTTTACTAACATTGTATCTCTTTTATTTCAGATTATTTTGACAATGTTATTTGGCCAAGTAATTTCCCATATTTCTGTCTGGTCCTCATACATTCCCAATATTTAATGATAAATGATATGATATCTTTATTTTTGGACAGCATGGTTTGATTGCTATTCACCTGGTGTTTTATACTTTCATATTAGATTGCCCCAAACATTGAAGCACATTTCTGTTTTTCTTCTAGGGGAAATATGTATTTCCACTATGATGATACATGTTGTATTGGAAATTGGAGTATAGCTGATCAAGAAAAATAGACACGATGTGGTATCTATATCAAAGGTGCCAGCTGTGAACTGTTTTATACATATCCCACATTATAATTCTGCCTTTCGCAATTGTTGGCTATTGCTTTGGTCTTTGGAATATTTATTCATCTGAGTATTCATCTCTAAAGTGTCTCTAGCACCTTCTAGTGTATCTCTTCCATTAGACGATTCTTTATCAATACTAGCATTTAACATCAATCAAGTTTGCATCTTCTAGAAGTGTTCTCAGTCCCAGGAGCAGCAGAAATTCTCTCTTTGGTCTGAGTAGCTCTGAACCATTGCCACTAGCTTAGTTTTTTTGTGTCTTCTGCAGTTGTGGCAATTGCATGTTTGGATGTGGTCTGGCACCCACTTCTGAGCCTGATCCAATTCCTGGTGCCTTTTGTTCCTGCCTTCCAGTATTCTCTGCTTCTCGTTCTCATGGAAAAAGCAGTTGCATTGTTATCTCTCTTGTAATAGGTATCCATCTCATTCTGGTTTTCCATTTTTCTTTTTCTTTTCTTTTCTTTTCTTTTTTTTTTTTTAAAGAATTTATTTATTATGTACACAGTGTTCTGTCTGCATGTGCCTGCAGGCCAGAAGAGGGCACCAGATTTCATTATCAATGGTTTTGAGGTACCATGTGGTTGCTGGGAATTTTTCTCAGGACCTCTGGAAGAGCAGCTAGTGCTCTTAATCTCTGAACTATCTTTCCAGTCCCCATTCTGGTTTTTCTAAAGTCACAGGTTATAAGGCAACATGTAGATCATAGATAGTTTTAGAATTTTAGTTGGTGGCATCTGAATTCTAAGGCTTGAATTCAGTATAATACTGTATGATGTTGCCAAAATACAGTCATAGAAATGTCATAATTATATTGGAGTCAGTGATGTAAAATATATCTTGAAATTTAAAATATAAATAACAATAAATAATTTAGAAATTGTTTTTGAAAAATAATTTTAGAAGAATGACTATCTCAGCTTATACTCTTTGTTTCAAAATGAATTGTGAAAATTGATGTTTACTGAGTATTTTAAATTTTTGGTTTGAATCTGTGCTTCTTATTTTAGTCTAAGTCATATTTGATATGAAAAACCTTGCCCATACTTCATGCCATCCACACTGGTGATACCTGTCATTGACTGTCATGGATATGTCTTCTAACTGGGCCAGTGACACAATACAGAAGGGTGGCTTTGGCATATCTTATTTCACATTAGTGCCAGGACTGTCTCAGGTAGCCAGACAGTCCTTTATGTCTCTTACACCTTAACGATTTCAATTCTCCTAGAAAATGAATGAGAAAGTGATTCAGGAGAGTACTTCAGAACAGATTTACATATTCACCTGCTCTTTCCCTAATTTTCTCACTTACTAAAGTTATTGACAAATTAAAAAAGCATTCTTTTTAATTCTTATAATTATGTAGTTTACAGAATACAAATAAAGAAGCAAACTTAAATTTGCTTCTTTAGTTGTTTTAGCATTTGTTAATTGCCTGTGTCTGTATGTGTGTATGCTCATGTCTTTTCAGACATGTGGAAATCTCAGGACAACTTGTTGTTTGTTTTCTCCTGAGAATAACTTTAAGCTCCTGCCTCTCTATCCTAGAACTATAGAGTTACAGGAGTGTGAGTTACCATGCTCAGCTAGAAAGTCATCATAGAAAACTTTATCAGCTTTTGTATAAGTAAAAGCTATTTCAAAATGGAAATACTAAAAAACAACTACTCAAAAGCAGAAATCAGCTCTAAGATAAGGTAAGATTCCTTACCTTAATTACTGGCTATCCCATCTTATTTCTAGTGAGTGTGCAAAAGAACGTGACATTTCTTTGAGTTCAGGATTCCAGTTATAATTCCACTGTGCCAACAACCAAATAGATTAATCTTTTTGTTTGTTTGTTTTTTGAGACAGAGTTTCTCTGTAGCTTTGGAGCCTGTCCTGGAACTAGCTCTTGTAGACCAGGCTGGCCTCGAACTCACAGAAATCTGCCTGCCTCTGCCTCCTGAGTGATGGGATTAAAGATGTGCATTACTACCTCCTGGCTCTTTTTAAAATTTGAGTTACTGAACTATTCGATCATTCTATATAGTAGTGCCAGCATTCAGAGAAATACCTTTATTTTGAACATTTAAGTAAGACTGACAATGATAAGTAATGTTTGCATTTAAACCGTTATTCCCTTCATTTAAATAGTTGTTGCAAATAAACAATCATCAGTAGTAATTTTGTTAATGCCATTTTCCTTTGAGCATATGAGTTTCACTTTTTTTTTTTTTTTCCAATTTTTAAAAACATGTCCCAGCCGGGAGGTGTCAATGCAAGCTTTTAATTCCAGCACTTGGACAGAGGCCTGTGGATCTCTGAATTTGAGCCGAGCCTAAAGAAGAGTTTCAGGACTGTCAGGAGTGTTACACAGAGAAGCCTGGTCTCAGCAAAACAGAACAAAACAAAAACAAAAACAAAAAACCCAGAAACAAAACAATGAAAAAATTTAAAATATAAAGTAAAAGCAGGTCAAAATATATGTGTGTGTGTGTGTGTGTGTGTGTGTGTGTGTGTGTGTGTGTGTGTACATATGGGTGTATGTGCTCATGCAGGTGGAGGTCAGAAATGGCATGTTGGACATCTTTTGCCTCTTTCCATCTTTTTTGAGACAGGGTCTCACTGACTCTGATGTGCTGTGCTTTGGTTAGCTTTGCTTACCCAGGGAACTTATGGGATCTACCTTTCTAATTTTTAATGTTGGTGTAACAGGCTTGCACAGCCTTTCATGTTTTTGCTTTTGTAGTTTTTTTAAGACAGGGTTTTTCTGTGTAGCCCTGGCTGTCCTGGAACTCACTCTGGAGACCAGGCTGACCTTGAACTAACAGAGATCTGCCTGACTCTGCCTGGTATGTACTGGGACTAAAGACACGTCCCACTACCGCCCAGCCTTGCCTGGTTTTTATGTGTGAATCCTGGGGATTTAAACTCAGATCTTCTTGCTTTCATAGCAAGCATTCTTACTGACCAAACTGCCTCCCAAGCCCCTGTACTAAGTTTTAATATGTTGCATATTTGCAACCAATCTTAGTATCACAAAGTATAAATAATAATGGTGTGATGCAGTGTTAATGTGTTTACCTAATGTATTTTTAAGTAAATATGCTTCAGAAATGTCAAGTGATGCTATCCATGTGGTAACAGTTTTCATGTGAAAACCTTATTTGAATTGTTATGGGACCTATATACAGTAAGTGCCTAATATTCCTAATATATGGTTAAAATTCTGTACAGATTTAAGAGTTTCATAGTATCTAAAGATGCTCACAGTTTGATCTACAGAACTCACATTAAGAATGGAGAGAATTGATGCCTGCTACTTGTCCTCTGATATCCTGTCCACATGTCGGACATGCCACCTGAACATACTTAACACATAGACACACACACACACACACACACACACACACACACGCAAATGTAGGAAATTAATAATTCTGTGAAGATTTTAGATATAAGTCTAGCTATCTTTATTGCTGTCTTTATTCAAAAGAGAACTTCTGATTCAGCTTTTAAAAAGCATTTACTGAGTCATTTTTAAGTTTAAAATCTTAGGCACAAGAACTTTCATAGATTTTTATTACAATTCTTTCTAGAATCTGTTATGAGGAAGGTATTTTTGATTTACTCCAAGAGCTTAAACAAATGTAAAATTTCTAGCTGGTAGATCCAATGAAACTTCTCACAGCATTGCCTGGCAATATAGTTTTCATTTGTAGAGTTTTGTTTAGGCTTAAGTAATGTGCCCACTTAGTAAGATATGTATAGATTGTTGTGATTCGAATAAGAATGGCCTCATAGGCTCATAGGTTTGAAATGCTTCATCATCAGGGATAGACACTATTTGAAAGGATTAGAAAGATCAGTATGACCTTGTTGGAGTAGTAGGTGTGGCCTTGTTGGAGGAAGTGTGTCACTAGGAGTGGACTTTGAAGTTTCAAACGCCCATGTCAGGTCCAGGCTTTCTCTTGCTCTCCTCTTGTGGATCAGGGTATAACTCTCAGCTACTTCTCATCACCATGTCTGCCTGCCTCTGCCATGATGATAATGGACAAAGTCTCTGAAACTAAGCAAGCCCCCAATTAGATGTTTTCTTTTATAAGCATTGTCTTGGTCATGGTGTCTCTTCATATCAATAGGATAGTGACTAAGATAGCTGCCTTTTATTGTATTTAACATTGCACATGATAATGGGTCTTGTTTTTGCCCAGGAAACCTGGAAATTTAAATTACAGAGACAATGAAATGAGTAGTTTTGTTTTAGCTGTAATTTCTTATTTGTTAAGAGTTGTGTAAGATAGTAATGAATTGAAGTGTAAATGATATACCTATTTTTCAAATGGTAAATCAAAATATTACATTATCAGTTATTTAACAGAAACTATTTAGATCAGAGATTTGCATTGATTTTTTTTAAAATAGTGAACTGAGGAAAAGTAGACAAACAGGCTACTGCTTTTAAGAATATGTGAGAGCATGGTGAAGATATGAGTTCATCTTGGACTTAGAGTATGTTTTCAGTGTTAACTAAACAGCCCGATTTTCCTGTCAGTGTTGGAAACTGCCGAGGGTTCGTTTGATTCATGGCACAAGCAGATGGCATCCGACTGCTGACAAAAGGGGAAGAAAATTCCTCAAGCACCCACCTGCATATGTCTTTCTAAATCCTGTGCTGTGCACTTTTAAACTTAAACAGCTCCTAGTTTTAACAAATACAGTTTAAGTTAGAGTCAACATGCAAATAGTTACTATGTAGCCTTACTTTTGATCTTGTGCCAAGTCCCAAAAGAAAACTGGCCATGGTGTTTTATGTCTGACTCAATACTGCATATGCATGATACATAGGTTTATATCTATAAATATAACCATATATAACTATATATATAAACACAGATATATAAATATATTCACAAATGTAAACATATCAGAAAGGATCATTGCTATAAGACATAAACCCTTTTTATAGTTTCACATCTTCAACTCAATTCTTACAGAATTTTGGAAAATACTTTATAAAGGTCTAAAATTTGTAGACAGTACAACATTGGTATTCTGAGAAGATGCTTCTGTTTGACACATGATTTTCTCTACTCTTGCGTGTCTTAAAATTTGAAAATGTGGTATGTTCCATCATCAAAACAGCCTGGAACACTAGTAGCTTTGAAGGATAGCAGAGACTGACAGTTAGCCTCTGCATTTGTGAGACCTTGCCTGTAAGCTTATATTTGATCTCAGCATCTACCATCATACTAGATGTGGCTAATAAATCAACACAGAGCTAACTCTTTGTAGCCAGTTTTTTTTTCTGTGTGTTATTTTAGATTTGTTACTTGACTGGGTGTGGTAGTGTATGCCTTTAGTCCTAGCAGAGGCAGTTTGATGTCAGTTGTTCTACATAGTGAGTTTAATGCCATTCAGAGATAATATAATAAGATATGCCTAAAAAATAAATAAATAAACCCCAAATTTTAATTTTTGAAAACAAATATTTTTCAAGTTTTCTTTTTTAAAATTCTTTTTTATTTAACATTTAAGACACCAGAGAAAGATCAGTTGAAACTATGCTTAGTTTCTCTTATTGAGAGTTAAATTGGATATAAGAACATTAGAAGACCTAGTCTTTACTTCATTTTGCTTGTGTGGTGTGGGGAGTGTGTGCGCATGTGTGTGCATGCATGTGCGTGTTATGGGTGCACATGCAGTTTGCATGTTTGCATGTGTGTGTAATGGTATCACCTTTACAAAATTATTTTTTGCAGTGATACACTTAGTTGCCTGCCTCTCATTCAACAATACACCAATTTTCCGAAATTTTTGTTATTATCTGCTTAGCCAGTGTGTATATATATAAAAAAAATCTCAGGATATATATAAATATTTCTAAGTTTTCATTATAAATCTCAGAATATATTAACATATTTCTAACTCTTTTATTATGATTAGTTAGTTAGTTAGTTAGTCTTTTATACCTTTATGACTGACTAATTGTCTTTTATAATTGAGAAAATAACCTAGGGATCTGTAGTGATAGTTTTTTCACACACATATATGCACATACATATATACATATGTATATGTGTGTATACACAAACATGCTATGTTCATTTGTGCTGCCCTTATGCTCATGGGTGTGGAGTCATGCACTTGAGTATGGTCAACCTACCAGGGGCCATATCCCTGATGAAAATGGACTTTCCCTCCCCCACTGTTGGTGGAGGCTGCTCGTTTCTTTCCCGGCTGCTCAGACTCGAAATAACCACACAGAAACTATATTAATCACAATACTGTTTAGCCAATAGCTTAAGTGTATTTCTGGCTAACTCTTATATCTTAAATTAACTCATTTTCATTATTTTATATTTTACAACGAGGTTCGTGACTTACTGGTAAAGTTCCTGGGATTCTGTCTCCTTCAACAGCTGCTACATTATGTCTAACTGACTCCACCTTCTTTCTCCCCGCATTCAGTTTGGTTTTTCTGCCTAGCTCTACTCTTCCTTATCACAGGCCAAAGCAGCTTCTTTATTCATTAACCAGTAAAAGCAATACATATATAAAAGGACTTCCCACACCACCCCAGCAGCCATCAACTACCAATAGCTCCTCAGCTAGCGTTGGGGGTGGGGCTTATGAGTTCCTTTTCCCTCCATGTTGGAATGTTAACTAGTCAATTTAATCTTGTGTAGGCTACCATAGCTGCTGTGAGTTAATGCAGTGTTCCTTTTATATACAGAAGACAAGAATTTCATCCTGATCTTTCCCAGCCTTTGGCTCTTAAAATCCTTTCTCTTCCCCATTGATCTCTGAGCTTTGGGATTATGGGGTATGCGCTAGATGTTTCATTTATGGCTAAGTACTCCACAGACACTTATTCTCAGCACTTTGACCATGTCTTAGAGTTTTTATTGCTGTGAATAGACACCATTACCATGGCAACTCTTAAAAAGTAAAATATTTAATTGAGGTGGTTTGCTTACAGTTTCAGAGGTTCTGTCCGTTATCATCAAGATGGGGAGCAAGGCAGCCTGCAGACAGACATGGTGCTGGAGCTGAGAGAGCTACATCTTGCAGGCAACAGGAAGTAGACTGACTATCATAATGAGGAAAACTTGAGCAAAAGAGACCTCAAAGCCTGCCCCCACAATGACACACTGCCTCCAACAAGGCCTCACCTCCTAATATTGCCACTCCCTGTGGGCATTCAAATACACAAGACTGTGGGGGTCATACATATTCAAACTACCACTCTCCTCATTCTCTGTCCCCAAGCCTTGGTGGTGATGGTGTTTGATTTAGATGTCTCCTTTAGCCCCATTAAGAGCTGAGCCCTCACAGTTACTTGTTCTCAGTACTTTACCAGTCATGAGTCTCTACAATGACTTCTATCCACTGCAAAAAGGAATGTCTATGACTAAAGTTGAGATCAGCACAAAACTATAGGTATCAACATAAGTATTTAGAAAGCAGTCTTGACAGCATGGTCATTTAGCAAAGCCACAATTGTGTGTGGTCCCCCCTTAGTCTCCCCAGAGCCTATGATGTCCCCAGCCATGTACTGAATTTTTTTAAAAATATTTATTTATTTATTTATTATGTATACAATATTCTTTCTGTGTGAATGCCCGCAGGCCAGAAGAGGGCACCAGACCCCATTACAGACGGTTGTGAGCCACCATGTGGTTGCTGGTACTTGAACTCAGGACTTTTGGAAGAGCAGGCAATGCTCTTGACCTCTGAGCCATCTCTCCAGCCCCTGAATTTTTTTTAAAAAAATATTTATTTTTTATTTTATGTGTTTTTATGTGTATGGATATTTTGTCAACATATATGTCTATGTATCATGTGTATTCCAAATATCTGCAAAGTTTAAAAGAGGATGTTGTATTCCCTGAAACTGGAATTACAGATGATTGTGAGTCACAATCCTTGAAGAGCAACCCAAAGCTCCTAACCACTGAACCATCTCTCCAGTCCCCCAGAAATAGCCTTTTGACCAGATTTACAATAAAAGGGGAATTCATAGTAGAAAATTTTATTTTGGTGAATTGTCTACTTTTTATATATCTTTTAGATTAGAGGTTGGTTTGACTTATCCATGAATTCATTTACTCATATAACTTCACTTTTAATGTTTTCTTTTTAGTCATTATTATTCACAAAAATTGTCACCTGCCACCCGCTTGGGTGTATAATGAGAATGATAATTAGTAGGAAGGTCTAAGAAGTATCTTTATTTTTTAGTCCTTCACAAGGTATAAGCCAGTAGATAATGCAGACATTTCATTGGTCCAGCTGATTTCACACTTATTAATTAAAAAAATCTCTCTGTAGCATGAATTCTAATTGATCTTAATAATAAAAACCTGGGGTCAGGTATTAGGGGGTGAAATCTGAAAGATAGAGAAGCAGTGCAGCCAGCCACTAGAGTTCTTACCTCTACACAGTCCTCATACCAAAGGGACAAGATCTTGTCTCCACGAATTCTCAGACTAAATGCTCAGACTGAATGCCCCATGATCCTTATCTTCCTGCCTTTTATTCCTCTCTCTGCCTAGCCATATCATTCCTGTCTCCACCTTTCTAGTGCTGGGATTAAAGGTGTGTGACTGACTACCAAGTACTGAAATTAAAAATATGAGCCACCACTACCTGACTGTTTCTCTTTAAGACTAAATCAATCTCAAGTAGCCCAGGGTGGCCTTGAACTCACAGAGGTTCATCTACTTCTGCCTCCCAAGTGCTGGAATTGAAGATGTGTGCCAGCACTGCCTCTATGGCTAACTAGTGGTTTATCTTTGCATTCTGATCTTCAGGCAAGCTTTATTTGTTAAATCACAAACAAAATATCACCATATCTCTATTATTTCCATGTTTATGTTTTCTTCATTGCCTTTATTATTAAAATTAGCCTTATAGAGTAGGCAGCTAAGTGTGGATTTCTCCCCCCGCCCCCCACAGGTTTTCTCTTTGTAGCTTTGGAGCCTTTCCTATAACTCTGTAGACCAGACTGGTCTCAAATTCATAGAGATCCGTCTGCCTCTGCCTTCTGAGTGTTGGGATTAAAGGCATGGGCCACCACCACCTGGCTTGGATCTCTCATTATTGAGATCATTGTAAATCTATTTAAAATTGTTAAGAAGAATGAAAACCCACGGAACTAGTTGGGGAAATCCCCTTGGACACCTGGGAACCCCTCTAGAGCCAAGACTATAGCCAACCCTAAAATGGCTCCCTTGGTTAGGATAACTTCTTCCCTGCTCCAATATCCACCCTTCCTACATCTCATTTATCCCATTCCCCTGAGCTCTCCCCAATCCTCCCCTTCTCCCTTCTCTTTCCCCATCTCTCCTTCCCCCCAATCCACCCCCATCCCCCTGCTCCCAACTTTTGCCCGACGATCTTGTCTACTTCCAATATCCCGGAGGATAAATATGTGTTTTTTTTGGGTTCACCTTCTTATTTAGCTTCTCTAGGATCACGAACTATAGGCTCAATGTCCTTTGTTTATGGCTAGAATCCGCTTATGAGTGAGTACATACCATATTCCTCTTTTTGGGTCTGGGTTCAAGGAATCTCTGAGGTTATGATGAGACTTTCTAACAGGTAGAATAGTTAATAATAATGATAGTAATAATAACAATAATATTAATAGTCTAATAGTCTCTGTGAATTTTGGAGCTTAGACTAGGATCACAGTAGCTTTACCCATGTCATTACTTCTTTCGTTTTTGCATATAATATATAGAGATTAAAAGCCTGAGCCATGTAGTAGTGGCGCAAACCAGGCAGTGGTGGCTCAGGCCTTTAATCCCAGCACACGAGAGAGGCAGATGGATCTCTGTGAGTTCAAGGCCAGCCTGGTCTACAAGAGCTAGTTCCAGGACAGGTTCCAAACCTACTGAGAGAAACCCTGTCTCAAAAACAAACAAACAAACAACCCACCAAAAAACCCCCTAAAATTGAGAATTTTTGAATATGATTTTTTTTTGAAATGCTGGCATTAGAATCTGGACCTAATATGTACTTGTACCTTTCTTTATCCTTTTACATAATAGGAAATGAACTTAGGGAAAATTTTCTCTGGTATTGGTTATGAAAAGTTAGTGTGAGTGCTGTCTGGTGTGTGTGTCATGTAGGTACATGCATTTCTACCTGCCTGTAAATGTGCATATATGTCAAGGCCAGATGGTTTACATTAGCTGTCTTCCGTAATCACTGCCCACCTTATTGAGTGCATTTGTTTGCAGGTGCTTTGTGTGGAGACCAGAGGCTGACTTTGGGTATCTTCCTCTTATCATGCTCTGCCTCTTTTTTAATAAAGGTCTCTCCCTGAATCTGGAACTCATTGGTTCTATTAAACTGTCCAGTGATGTTTAGGGATCTGCTTGTGTCTGCCCCTGCCATACTAACATGACAGGTTTGTATGTGGGTATTAGGGATCTGAACCAGATTCTCTTGCTAACACAGCATATTCTTCACTAGCTAAGCTGTCTCCCCAGCTCCAAAGAATATGCTTTAAAAAAAAAAAAGAGCTTTCTGTTTTATCCAAGTGTATCATTAAAAAAAAAAAAAAGAAAAAAGAAAATGAGAACGGTGAATTTTTGTTTTTACAACTTGCCTTCTCTTCTTCTGTCTTTATAAGGGAATTGTTCATAGTCTGTAGGAATTTTTTGGATATGCAGTGATATTAGAACATGTCAAACTTAGTTAACTCACCCTCTTTCTATGATGTTCTAAAGAAGATTCTTTGGGGCTGGGCATGATAGTGCATGCTTTTAATCCCAGCAGAGGCTCAAACAAATGGATCTATGTGTGTTGGAGCTGAGCTTGCTCTATCTGTGAGTTCAAGACTAGCCTGGTCTATATAGTGAGCTCCAGAACAGCCAGAGCTATATAGTGAGACACCATCTCAAAACAAAATAAAGTAAAAACCCCAAGGATCTTTGTGCCCTAATAATTTAGGATACAATGAGAAAATATTAGCACATCTAATGGCTATTTTTGTTGTCAACTTGCCTACAATTGGAATCAACTAAAAACTCAAAAATGACTAGGGAAAGAGGCCGACTGTCCACAAAATGGCCATTCTATCTACTCGATTATTGAACTTGCTAGCTGAAGGCACATTTTGATGAACATTACATGGTACAAAGTATCTTTCACATCCATTGCCCATTTGAAGAGATCTATCCATCTTCCCCAGATGTCTTTCTTACCAATTTTCCAGTCATGCTCTTTCCATGTCGCTGATCATCTAGCCATTCCTGTTATTGCCCAATGGGCTGATGAACAAACTGGCCTTGGTGACAGAAATGGGGGTTTTACGTGGGCTTCCACTCACCAAGGCTGACTTGGTTATAGTTGCTGCTGAGTGCCAGATCTGACAACAGAGACCAACACTGAGCCCCTGGTTTGCCTTACCCACTGTCATGGTATTCCACACTATATTGCTTCTGACCAGGGAACTCATTTCATAGCAAGAAAGGTGGGTCAATGGGTCGTGATCGTAGAATCAACTGTTCTTACTACGTTCCATACCACCCTGAAGCAACTGGCCTAATAGAATGATGGGATGGCTTTTTGAAGACACAGTTACAGCAATCAAGTGTTGGCAACCTGGAGGAGTAGGGCAGTGTTCTCTACAAGGTGGTATACACTTTTGAGTCAGAGTCTAATGTATGGTATGGTTTCTCCCATACTAGGTTCAGTTTCAAGGGGTGTTCCACTATTCACTCCTAGGACTCAGTATGAAAATTTCTGCTTCCTGATCCTTAAGTTCTGTTGGCCTAGAAGTTTTGGTTCTAGAGGGGCATTTGCGTTTGTATATGGGATAGTTATATCATGTTAGGCATTAATTATGATCTAGTTATTATTTCATTTGGAAATTGCATATGACATAAAGAGACATGATTGTGTGTCAGGTTGACAAGGGGTGGGCCTGTGATGACTATTTTGGTTGTCAACTTGACTGTATGTGGAATTAACTAAGATGCCAAAATAGCTGAGCACAACTGTGAGGAATTCTTGCTTAAATCATTTGAAGTGGGAAGATCCACTTCTAATCTGGATCTTTGAAATGGGAAGACATATCTTTCATCCAGATTTTTTGAGGTGGGAAACCCCACCTCTAATATGGGTCACGACTTCTTCTGGAAGCTTATATAAAGGCCCCAGAAAAAGGAAGTCTATCTCTTTCCTTGTTTTTTCTTGCCCTGTGAGCAAGTCTATTCTTTCATTGGCATTAGAGCCTACTTCTTCAGGATTCTGGCATATACTGAAAACCGAGACATCCAGCCTCATGAGCTGAACAACTACTAGATTTTTGGACCTTCTGTTCATACACAACTGTTGTAAAAGAAGCGGCGGGCTGTGTACCACCATCCGGCTAGCTTATACCCGGAAATAACAGCACACAAATTGTATTCATTTAAACACTGCCTGGCCCATTATTTCTAGCCTCTTCTTGGCTAACTCTCACATCTTGCTTTAACCCATATCTAGTAATCTGTGTGTCATCATGGGGTTGTGGCTTACCGGGAAGATTCTAACCTACGTCCATCTCAGGCCGGAGCTTCATGGCATTTGCCTGACTCTGCTTTCTTTCTCCCAGCGTCCTGTTCTGTCTACTCCACCCACCTAAGTGCTGGCCTATCAAAAGACCAAGGCAGCTTCTTTATTTAACCAATGAAAGTAACACACAGACAGAAGGCCCACCTACTCCATGCAATCATTGTTGGATGGGCTGGATCACAGCCTGTGAGTCATCTAATCCCCTTTCTATACATAGAGATTCATCCTATAAGTTCTGTTATTCTAGAGAATAGAATAGTTTCTACCCTGACTAGTAGAGTATACAATTCTTTTTCTCTCTCTAAAATCTTACCAACATTCTTTATCTCTCTCTAAATACTTAAACTAGGACATGTAGTATCTTCCATTAATCTTCTTTAGAATATTTATGACTTATCTATGCCCTTTTATATTCTACTTGGCACTTGGTTCTGAGTTCTTCTGGTATTTTTCACTCTGCAAAATTTGTCATGTAAGATTAATATTTGTCTGGCAGTAAAATTTCTACCCATAATAGGGATTTCTGAAATTTCATCAAGTTTTTCTGTAACAAAACATATGTTTTTCTAACACATAATCTGAATGATATGTATAAGTTTAGAAGTATAAAATGTGCTTCCAGGCAAACATATTGTAGACGAAGAAGAGTTAATGGGGACTTGACTTACCAGAATGGCCTCTGAGATAAAATGGGTTATGGAGGCTAGTAACTGAAGTTACTAATTGTTATGCTATGGATGTGTTACTATTTCAGTCTAGAAGGATAATAAATACAATTCATAGGCTAATCAATTTTCTGCCTTTGGTTTTGGATTAGTTCACACATGAAACCTATTGACTTTGAAGATTATTTTCCTAGGCAGTTGTAGGCAATAACCAGTTTATTAGCTAAATTCAGACTCTTCTTGAGTTTGTTCTAATAATAGTTCTTGCCAGTTTTTTTCAGGTTTCTGCTTATTTTGTTTTCAAATCAGTAGAAATTACCAAATTATATTTGCTAAATTTTGATTGTCTATAGTCACAAGATTTCAGATAAATTTTATAGTTCTGTACTAAAGATGAAACAGGGATCATAGTGTCTGATACATTATAGGAGTAACGAAGTCCTAGATTCTAGAGTTAATTTCTCTGACAAAATTCTCATACTAATTGTAAGGGTTACAGCTCTGAGGGGCAGGTTCCTGCAACACAAGTGATACAGCTCTGCTCTGAGGGGAAGGTTTCCCCAGTGCAGGTGATACAGCTTGGAAGGGAAAGGAATCCTGGCAGTCAGGAGCCAAGGAATGCCACAAACTCATGCCACACAACAAACTTCACACAAGATTTACTGGAAAAGGCTTAAGAGGGTGGCTGTCTCTGCTTGAGTGAGAAGCAGCAGAGAACTACGCAGGAGAAAGGCTTATAAAGAATTTTTTTTTTCCTGTGGGGAAGAGTTTCCACAGTGGGAATTGGTGAGTTTTCATGTCCTGAATTTGGAGCAAACCCAGGGATTGGTGGGAGTTCATTAGCAGAGATTGGTGGGTTTTGGTAAGTTATTTTTACCTGGAAGTAGCTCAGATCCTTTATCATACAGTTATTTTTTTAGTTTTTCTCATTAAGAATGCCAAAACAAATTATCTTAAGTCCGTTTTACTTCCACAAACATGTAATTTTTCCCCTTTTAGTTGAGTTATGGGAATGATAAAGCCTAGTAATTTAAATTTGAAAAATTTTATTAACATTTTCTTATGAAGAGTCATATATAGTATGGAAGAAATTGTTATGCTGGAAAAGGTATATAATGAAAGGAAAACCTACTTTGCACCCTAAAACACCCTTCCTTTCCATTATTTAGGCTTTTGGTGGGACGGTAGCTATCTCTATGCTCTATTTATATGTAAGTGCACATATGTATAATAGTTATGTGATTTCACTAAACATTTATTTTAAACATTGTCACTCTTTTGAAATATGTTTCTCACAAGTGAAAAATGTAATTATTGAAATTTATGGTACAATTAAATTTTTATCTTACGAGTTAGATTGCAATTTGTTCATCAGGAAGTTTTTAAATGCTTAATGGATTTGACCATTTTAATCATTCTTATACTCTGTCTTTCAGTTATTACTCTTTAAATATGCTAAGAATGTATATTGGTATCATTTATAATTTCATTCATTGTCAAAAACTAACAATAGTGATGGCAGTTTACATTTTGTTACATTAGTTTCACATACTTGAAACACTTATCAAAATTTTTAGAATCCATATGAAAATAAAGTAATTATTTTCAGGGTAAAAAGCATTTAGTGCTTAAAATAAGTCCCAAGTCCAAAAACATGTCCGAACTCATGTGCTTTTACGATTTCTTTACCACAGCATTTCATTTTAATGTCCTTTTGTTTCTCAATATACTGTTATTTTGTATCTCAGTATGGTATGCATTTACCTAATGCTCCTTTTACCTCTTGACATCCTACTTGTAAATTAAGATGAACAAATTGCAGTGTGGTTCATAAAATAACAATTTAAATTGTATCTTAAATAAACTAAATCCTTTCCATTTAATTAAGATGAAAAATGTTATAAGTGTTCCACAATTTTCTTGAGCTCTGCATGTTGACTAAAATTTCATTGATAAATTCTTTTGTTGTACTCTTTTATGGAGCTTATGTTCAGCCTTAGGATGTTTTTTAATATTGCCATGCCACAAGAATTAGTAACATATAACAATAAGCTGTATTTCAGGTTGTTTTGGAAATTCTACTAGTATAGTCCCTAATATAGGAAATGGTTCTAAGTTTAGTTTCCAAGATTTTCCTTATCTGAATTTTTTTTGTCTTTTTGTTAACAGAAATAGTTTAGGGAACAGTACCATAAAATAAAATAAAGATGATTCTAAAGAAATACAAGAACTGTATCAGATAAATTGTAATATTGCCTTCAAGTATTAGAAAAATTAACTACAATGCTATTCTGCAGTCATCTTTTAGTAATGTGTGCCAAAGACTGTGGACCAGGTTTGTTGCCTACACTAACATGGTCATGGCCTTTGACCAGCATAGTAAAATAATAATTAAAATGGCTCATCACCTAAATGATTTACGGTCTTTCTGAGTCATGGGAAACCTGTTAGAGTATACTTTAGATCTAAAAACCAATTAACAAGCTGGAATAACCTATGTAAAATCAGAGTTCAATTCACTCAATAATAGCCCTTTTCAAACTGTTCATTTTAAATTTTTTGATGTGTTATGATCTGGTACTTTTGTGAAGTTCAACAAAAATGAATAACTAGATAAGTGAAATAATAAGTAAGCTATGATCATCTTTTTAGCTTTAACAAGGCTTAATATTATTCTGTCATATTGTTATTAATGTTTCTTAGACTCATCTTTATATGCTTGATAAAAAACAGTTTGTGGCCCACCCATAGATATGAACTAAACTTTGAATAATACTGATTTCAAAAGAAGTTATCTGAAATCTTACATTTCTATCCTTTACATGATAGTCTTTGCTAAGTAAAAATTCTCTTTTACTTTTCCTTAGTTGAAATACTGCTTTTTCTTCATGATGGCTTAGATAATCCATTCCCTATATTCTTGCTGCATTTCAAAGGAGTCTCTAGTATCAACATATTTTAGCCAGTATATTATTATTTATTATATCAGTTTATTTCATTTAAATAATAGATCAGTCTTTCCATGTTGAGAACCTAGAAAGGTATATGATACATAGTAGATAGCAAGTAAAATGTATTTATTTGAATGACCTAAGAAATGAGTGTAGCCAGGCGGTGGTGGTGCATGCCTGTAATCCCAGCACTCAGGAGACACAAGCAGGTGGATCTTTGTGAGTTCGAGGCCAGCCTGGTCTACAAGAGCTAGTTCCAGGACAGGCTCCAAAGCTACAGAGAGACCCTGTCTTGAAAAAACAGGAAAAAAAAAAAAAGAAATGAGTATATAAATTATAGAAAAATATTGAGGTTTTAATATCACACTGAATAAAGGAAAACTTTATTTTAGTAGAAAGACATTTTTTCAGTCTCAAAAGTTAGATGTGAATCAGTTTATGCAAAAACAACACCAGTTGGAAAATTAAATAGATACACATATTTCATAATTTTGTACATCACTGATTGGACACAAGGCAGATTTGTTTGCTCGCATCACTAGCTTAAATAAAATTTACCAATAAGAAATTAAGGCATGGGGGTGTAGAAGGAGGTTTAAAACAAATGTTCTAAGGGTTTTAAGATATTCTGCCAATATCTTCTTTTTCTGAACTTTCAACTGTAAAGATTTAGTATCTTATCATACAACTCAAGTTTATTTTGGTGCACAATTGTTACTGACCTGTGCACTCTGTTAGGACTTTGAAGAATACCAAGCTCCTTGATCAAGAGATTATGGTCTTATAAGTTAGAAATATTTTATCTTAAAGTACAAAGTAAAACTCGCTAGTGAGAGAGTGTAGAACTATGAATAATGACAAAATATAGAAGTATATAGATTATTTTAAACCAAACTATTTAATGCTTTTGATTTTTTATGTGTTTTCTGTATTCATACAATAACTGTTATATATATCTTTATCAATATGAAGTAGACTTACTATTATTCTTTTTGTTTTGTTTTATTTTGTTTTGTTTTTTTTGAGACAGGATTTCTCTGTAGCTTTTGGAGCCTGTCCTGGAACTAGCTCTTGTAGACCAGGTTGGCCTCTAACTCAGAGATCCACCTGCCTCTGCCTCCAGAGTGCTGGGATTAAAGGTGTGCACCACCACCGCCTGGCCCTTAGTATTATTCTTTAAATAGTAAAGCTCGTGGTGGATTTAGTTTCCCAAATTGGAAAGAATCAATAAGAATTGAGCAAGGTATTGTGAGACTCCTAGTCTTCTGCTTTTGTGTGTATTTGATTAGGAAATTCATGTGTAATCTGGTGTGCTTTCTTCTTGAGGTTGTGCAGTTATTTCCTTTGCGTTCCATCTCCTAGTGATGGGTTTAGGAGAGAAAAAAAAATACAGCAGTCTGAAGGCCTCACACAGTGGTTGGTACTGCTTCTGGGAAGGTTCTGGTCTTGCATCACTTCTTAGGTATGTGCTTAACTTGAGTTCCCACAGAGAAGCTGATCCCTGGCAGAAAGCTGATAGTTGCTGTCAGACTGAGTCAGAACCAGGGAATCATGAAAATTATTTTTATAGGAGGGAAGGACCTTAGTAAGCTCAAACTTTTGTAAACTCATGAGAAACAATGAAAAGCTATATTTAAGTCAGGATTACATATGAGGGAATACATCCCATTAGTTTCAGGTTATATTCAGCTCTGAGAAATTAGTTTGCGTTTATTTGCTGCTGCATGTATTGATTTTTCCCTCACACAGACACCCTACAATAAATGTCACAATAATAGTATATTTTCTCCTTTTCTGATTTGAAGTTTGACAGAAAAGACTCATTACATGAGTAATTTGTTTGTAATTAAAATAATTTTATATTAACATAAATAGAAATTAATCAGCACTTTGGAAAGTCTGAGGGCAAGAAACAATTTTATTTTAAAATTCTTTAATCTTTAATTTTTTTCCTAAGTTTTTTTATTTCGTTAAATTTATTTCTTTTTATTTCTTCCTTCTCATTCCCTTTTTAATTGTGCTATTACAAATAGTGGATATGTTACTTCCCTTCACAGGTTTAAATGTCTTCTTTGAGAGGTACTTTTCTTAAATCAACATTTTATATGCTCTATTGAAAGCAGACAATCACACAGTTAAAAATAGTGACACAAATGTATAGGGAACACACATATTGTATATTGATAGAGCTACTATACAGGGATTATGCAGGGACTCCTACTTAGAAATTTCCTTGGTAGAAATAACCATTTTTCATAATATGCAACCAGTTCAATTGAAAGACTTTCTAGAACACCGATTTACTTCAGAAGTTTTAGATTCCAGATTACACAAAGTGACTGTGACAAATTCTTACAGTTTCTTCAGGTACGGCTTTTGTCATGCCTTAGTGTCTACATGTCTATATCCATAGTTCTCAACCTCCATATCAGATATTTACATTACAACATATAGTAACAGCAAAATTACAGTTGTGAATAGCTATAAAATAATTTTATGGTTAAGGATCACCACAACATGAGGAATTGTATTAAAGGGTCACAGTACTAGGGAGGTTGAGAACTACTGATCTATATAAAACAACACATCTTCAAACTCTCTTCAGACTTAAATTTCAGTCTTTTCTACCCTAACAGTAGTGAATGTCCTCTCCTATATAAAATCATTACACTGTATATACAAATATACAGTAAGCAGCCTTCATAGTAAGACAGCCTAGGTCCCATTTACCTCTCAGCATTTTGTTGCTAATAGATTTTTGGTTAGTTATTGTTTCAGAAATTTATTTTCTGAATTCTGGGGGAAAACTTTCAGTTTGTATATTGTCAGTGTTCCCTCATTTGAGTCTTGTTTCTATCCTCATCATCAAGTTCTTCAGTAGAGCGAGCACAAGGTTCATGAAGAGTCCTACCACTTCATAGTCCCGTGCAAGCCAGCAGTCCAGAAGTCTTGGAAGCTGCCCCTCAGCATTAGTGTTTGATACTGGAGCAAAAAATAGAATGTCATGTGTTAGGTGTTAGTCTCGTGTCTCTTTTGCAGCAAGCAGGGAATGGCGACTGCGGAGGTGATTTTTCCCTGGTATATCTTTTCAGTTTCTTAGACAACAGCAACTAGGCTAACGGAGAAGAGGTGCCAGTGAGATCCTGAATCCTGCATGGTGCTTAGTGGCTGTGTTGACACTAAAGAGTCATCTTGTGGATGGGCCTGAAACTGTAAGCTGCTTGGAACTGACCATGTTTATATAGCAGATTGTTTTTCTGTTTCAGCTGAAAAAAAATTTTTTTTTTGGGGGGGGGTTCTTTGATTTTCTCTTTTAGAACTTCTACTTCCTCTCTGACTGCATCCAACAAATGACTTTTTTTTACCAGATCCACAGCTTGCTTGTTTTTTTTTTGTTTGTTTGTTTTTTTTGGTCTAAAGTTACCATACTTGTACCAGAGGTATAAATAAGTCAGACACCAGTCTCTCATAGCAGCCTGTCTTGAAGTACTTAAGTGGAATTTAAGTTTTTCCCCTTGTTCACGCATAAGACTTAAAACTAATTTACTATAATTGTGTGACACAAATAATAATTTTAAGTATTAAATGTAGAAACTTTAGGTTGAGCTTGTCTAGACAACTAATGTTACGGCCTAACCTGCCCTCTTTAATGGATGAAAAGCAAAAGAAAAAATAAACACAGTTGTATATTGGATTCTTTTAAAAGATGGTAGTTTGGGTGGCACAGGGGCAGGGGTGAGAGTGGGGCTGGAGAGATAACTCAGTGGATAAGAGCACTGGCTGCTCTTGCAGAAGACCCAGGTTCAATTCCCAGGAACCCACACAGTGGCTCAGAGCTACCTGAAACTCCTGTTCTAGGGGATCTAATACTCTCTTCTGATCTCCACAGGGACCAGGTACACATGTGGTAACCAAACATACATGTAAGACAAAACATTCATACACTAAAAGTAAATAATGTAAGGATAAAAATGCATTAAAAATAAAAGATAGTACCTTTGAATATTTTGGTGATATAAGAATTAAAATTAATTGTACTTCATTATTCAGGACAAGTTGGTTGCCAGAGTCTCTGAGGTTACTAAAACCTTTGAATGCTTAAGTCATTTGTAGAAAGTGGTGTGCTTTTCTTATAGCCAATGCACATCTTCCTGTATACTGTACCTACTTTACTTGGCAACCATTGAAGTCTCAACTGCATTTTCCATGGATAACTGGTTGTTGAACCTGCAGATGCAGAGCTAATAGATATGAAGGACCAAGTCTATATCCAGTTTTTGCTTTACTCATTTACTTTAAAACCTAACTCAGTTTTTACTCCCATTCTTCTCAGCACAAATATCCATATACAATGCATTTCTCCTATAGATCGATTTTTATTGGAGTATAAAGTAAGGCCAAAAAATACTGAGTGACTTGTGATAGGGTAGTCTGGGATCACCTAGATTTCATATTATTTTTACTTTAAAGCTTATATTCTGTCCTATAATTCTGATCATTTTACACTTATCAATAGTCAACATAGTGCTTTCCCCATTGTAGAAGGTCATTAAATATTTCTGTTTCATCAACTGTATTTGAACATCTAATTTGATCTTTTCAATAGTATATGAGTGGTACAAGGGTCAAGAGTTAATTAGTAAGCTATGTTTGAATTGTTAATTTACCTTTTGTTCTACTACAAGACACTTGTTGCTTTGGTACTTAGATGGCTTTTAGAATGAATTCCATTTCTTTATTAATAAGACTTACCTCATAGGATGATCTCAGAATATAAAGAGGTAATATATATATAAGACATTCACTTGGAGTAAGTATCTAAAGATAATTTTGTTTTCTTTTAACAAGATAGGTATCTTCAGAAATACTTATGTCGGAAAGATGAACTATTTGTGATATCAGGACTAACAAAATTATTCATCAAACCATCCATTGTACTCAAGATTTCACGAAACATAACGTTTGTTTGTCTGGGGATGGTGTAGGAAGGTGAGATAGTTATGATAGTCTCTGAATTAAATACAGTGAGCCGTTATCACAAGGTTGTTGCAAATCATAAAAATACAAATGATATTGACAGTTTTTCCTTTATTCATGCTGTTTGTATATAAAGTGTGTGTATATATATATATATATAGTACTATTCCATATCATATAAAGATAGAAACCCACTGACCCAGCCCAAAGACAAGAAAATTTTAATTTTGTAAATATTTGAGATCAGTGTAGCCAAATCAAATACAAATAAATGAATAAAGATTATGCAGAATATTATAGGCATTTAATTTAAGAAATAGGGAATAATCTTGTTTTCTTTTTTATGGTACTTTTCATTTATTAAAAAACAACGTCTAAAGGTCTGCATGGAATATTTGGAGGTATTCAAACTCATTAAAATCATGTTAAGTAACTGTAGCATAAAGGAAATTGAAACTCAAACTGCAAAGTGGTGAATAAACATGTTCTGTAGTAAATAGTTCTTTGTAATTGTTTGGAGGCAAAACTTTAGCCCAAACCACCAGGAGGAGCCTCAGGAAAGGGAGCCAGGAGAGAGTACTCAAAAAGCAGAGGCTTCTAATGCTGCCCCTCTATGCTTCTTGAATGATTTGACTTAGCTCATTAGTATGAACAATAGACCATACACTCCGTAGGTGGTGATTCAATCTGTAGGATTTTAAACTGGAGGATTTAATATTTCCTAAAAAAAAGATTTGCTTATGCTGATGATAGAATTAAAGGATTAAATATAAGAGACAGTCTGTAAGTCAATTACTGAAAAATTTGCATGAATTAAAGAGCTGAATCTTGAATTTTAAGTATCTTGATTTTAGACTTGAATAAAATGATCCTATGGTTTATACAGAAAGAACAAAATCAATTCATAAAATTATTTCATGAGCGTTTCAACAAATCTATAAAATTTTTATAAAGTTATGATTAAGTATTTCCCATTTTAATTTTAGCTGTAATTTAGCATGTACTTTCTTGAAAAAAGAAATATAATGATGTCTCATAATAAAAGTTATGTGAATTCCCTACATATAACCTAGACCTGTCATGTATCCATCATAAAAAAGGAAAAGAAATACTGAGATTGTCAGTTGAAAATACTGTCTGACATAATTAAACAATTAATAAAAAACCAGTTATACATAGAATCTTCCTGTCCTTAATACACTAATGAAAAATTAGTCTATGCTTATAAAAAAGTAGTGAGTGTGCTGAGCATACCAGATCTTAGAGAATTTTTTAAAACTGCTTCCTCTCCTGAGTGTTTTATTTAAAGATCAGAACTAGTCATGATTCAGGCTATATTTATTTTGTTATATACAAATATAATATTATTTTGTTATATATAATACAACATCATTGCTATCTTTACTTTTTACCTGTAGATCACTTTAGGCTTGTATTTTATCACAAAACATACTATTATATCCTTTAAGTTGCTATATATAAGTTTAGTATTATATAAAATAATTTATAGAATATCAATGTACTTAGTCATTTGCAGTTTTCTGATAAATTTTTCTTTGAGTTTTATTGCCCCATATGTTATAATTAAGTAATTATATAGGCTTAACTTTATGATTCAACTATATGGTATCTCTGCCAATATTTTATGTTTTTATAGTCTGTTGATTTTACTTGTAGTGTTCATGATTTCTTGTTTTCTCATGCATTTAATTATCTTTGTGTGCTGAACATTATTCAGAATTATAGTCCTTTATTTATAGTTTCAAAATTGAGCAAGTTCAGACAACAAAGTTTTTTTCATGATTCATTTGTTGGACCAGCCTGTTATGAAATGACACAAATCAATATAGTCCTGTTTTACTTAGTACGAATATTCTTACACTTTGCTTAGATTAGATAGATGTTGCCCTATCATATTATTGTTATGTTGTAATATATAGTATATGCATCAGATTCTTGTTCTGAAATCTTGTGAATTCTGAAACATTTGGCCTGATATTCCAACCATTTGTCATTGCAGCATGATATTGTGATGTGGGATTCCCCTCTGTATGCTGTGAATACCATTGGTTAATAACGGACTGCTTTGGACCTATAGCAGGGTAGAACTTTGCTGGGGTGAGGAGCTAGACTAAATGCTAGGAGAAAGGAGGTGGAGTCAGAGAGAAGCCATGTAGCCCTGCCCAGATAGATGCCGGAACTTTACCCGGTAAGCCACTGCCACGTAGTGATACACAGATTAATGGAAATGGGTTAAATTAAGATGTAAAAGTTAGCCAATAAGAAGCTAGAGCTAATGGGCCAAACAATGATTTAATTAGTACAGTTTCTGTGTGATTATTTCGGACATAGTAGCTCGGAACCAACAAGCAGCCTCCTTCAACAATATTGTCATTATCAAATGTATTGGGCAGGATTTATAAATGTCTTGATAAGTGTCTATGCAACTATTGTACTGCAGGTTGGCCTCATCTGGTTTCAATAAGGACCACTGGAAAGGGCCAATAAGATGACTCAGTGAGGAAAGCCTCTTGCTACTAAGCCTGATGACCAGCTAATACAAACTGGTCTCTGACCCCCACATCACACTGTGACACCTGGAAAGCACATACATGTATTTGTGCACAGAATTAATTAAAAATATTAAAAGTTTAATTTTATCTTTTTTTTCTAGAAATATTTCTTTTTTGCCTTGGGATAATACATTTCTCTTAATAAAATTTTGTTTTCTTCAGCCAAATGACAGGGAATCTAGTGATATCAAACAACCATAATCCATTTTTAAGGTTTGAGGTACTTGACGAATTACTTAGAAGATGTGAAGTTAGACTTCTTACCTCTCATTTACTTGTGTACTCAGGGTGGAGCTCATTGGAGTCCCAGTTAAAGATGGGCTAAAGGGAAAGGGATACACTTCCCAGGTTATAGTTTCTGACTTTTATCACATTAGCTTTTTGTGCCTATCAAAAGGCATGGTTTGCTTTCTGGGCACCTCTTCTGGGTATTAAAATGTCCCAGCAAGAATAGTCCTCCATTGCCAGGTTCAGTTGTCTAAATAGTTGTCTCAACGACATAGTTCATCTTCTGGTTAGTTGTTCGACATGCTCAATCATTTCCATGTCTTGGAGCCAGAGGTGGAGTCACTGGCATTATTGTCTTTACAGGTTCTCATCATTTCACTTTTGATAACATCTTACCTCTATTCCCTCCATTGATTCTTGTTTCTTGCCAACCTAATTCCCTAACTATTCTCAGAGCCTTCTTTAAAAATGCAAATATGAGCCTTGAAAAACCAACCAACCAATCAATAAATAAAATGAAAAGAAATAAATAAATGCAAGCATGATCACATTTCTGCTTGCACTTCCTATTTTATTAAATGACTTCTAAAATCTTTAAGTAGAAAGACTCACTATTCTGTTTGCCTGCTGCAATGCTGTTGTATACCATTGCATGCATATATATATATATATACATACATACATACATACATACATACACATACACACATACACACATACACATCCTTACACTCCACCTAGATTATCAGGTGAAAAAGAGATTATCTGAAATACATTGGGTTAGGGTTAAGCTTTATATAAAAATTTTAAATATATAAAATACTCTTCCTAGAGTATTTTAGCCCAGAATTGTTATTTCTATCTTCAAACTCAGCCCTCAATTTGAAAGCCTTTCATAACTATTAGACCTGATTTTTTTTTTTCTTTAGCGCTTCATTTGGCTGTTTCCCCAGCTCTTCATTCTGTATAGGTACACTCTGGATTCTGTTTTATTTTCCACTATTTTCTGTATAGATATATCTTTTTCCAAAATAACCAAATTTAGTTAGTGAATATAAAATATGTTATTATTTATCCCCAGTGAGTATCACTCCAAGAAAATAATGAATCATTTAAACTTATCTATTGAGCTCAATGAACAAAAGTTTGACCTGATAAGTGTTTTTAAATTCTGTGATACTTCACATTCAACTATAAAATGAGATAGTGTGTAAGATTTCTGAGTGCCTTTCATCTTGACTTCCAGAATTCTAATTCATGTAGAGATGGTTAAAGCTTTGGGAAATAACAATAAAGTGAAATGTTAATGTGAACCCGAGAAATCATAGAAATTATAAGAAAGAGGTAGTATGAAAATATAATCAATTTATTGTATTACAATGCACTATGTACTTGACAAATATTTTTTAAATAAATGAATTATAAAGAACTCACCCACCTCATAATGTAGTGAGGAAAAGAGTAAGTAATTGAACATATAGTTAATATTTCAAAGTACTTGTATATGCTTCTTATTGTAGTCGGAATATTAAAATGTTCCTCTAAGTCTACACATTTTAAGGGATTCATTAATAGCTGATGAGATTTTGAAAATTAGTGGACAAGTTGATTCTTTATTCTGTCCCATTGTAGAATTTGTTTATCACTTCTAGAATTTTTTTAGTAGAATTTTTGTTATCCCTAAGGTATACTATCATGTCATCTCCAAATAGGGATAGTTTGATAACTTTTTTTTTTTAACCAATTTATATGCCTTTAATTTCCTTCTCTACCCTTACTTCCAATGAATGCTTCAAACACAGGATTGAAAAGGAGTGTGGGTAGTGGACATCCCTGTGTCATTCCTCACTTTTGTGTGAATGTTTCAAGTTTTTGTTAATTTAGGATGATGTTGACTGTGGTTTCTCATATGTAGCTTTTATTATGTTGAGGCATGTTTTCTTTAGTCCTACATCCTCTAGGACTTTTATCATGAAGGAATGTTGATTTTTTTTTTCAGAATTGTTTTTGTATCTATTGAAATGGTCATGTAATTTTTATTTTTAGTCTTCCATGTATGTGGTTTATTACATTTATTGACTTGTGTATGTTGAACTATCCCTGCATTTCAGGGATATAGCTATAGTCATGGTGGATAATCTTTTTGATGTATGTCTGTTTTTTGTTTCCAAGTGTTTAACTGAACTCTTTTTTTCTTTTTCTTTTTTATTAATTTAGTTTTTTTTAAATATTACTTTTAATTTTGTGCGGAGTAAGACAAAAAGGGTACCTGGAGGGACAGCCGTTGGTACTGGGAACCGAACTCTTTTATTTTTGGTTGTGAGCCTAGCCTTTAACGGCTGAGTCATTCCTCCATGCCCTTTTTTGGTTTTTTTCAAGACAAGGTTTCTCTTTGTAGCTTTGGAGTCTGTCCTGGAACTCACGCTGAAGACCATGCTGGCCTCGAATTTACAGAGATCCACCTGCCTCTGCCTCCCAAGTGCTGAAATTAAAGGCGTGCGCCACCACCGTTCGGCTTAAATTTTTTTTAAAATCTGTATTCATCAGGGATTTTGGCCTGTAGTTTTCTTTTCCTTTCTTTCCTTCTTTTCCTTCCTTCTTTCTTTCCTTCTTTTCTTCTTTCCCTCCTTTTTTCCTCTCTCTCTCTTTCTCTCTTTCTTAACTTTCTTTTCCTTCCCTGTTCTTCTTCTCCTCCCTCCTTCCCTCTCTCCCTCCTTCCTTCTTTCCATTTTTTTTTTCTTCTGTACCTTTACGTGGGTTTGGTATTAAAATGATACTGGCTTCATAAGAGGAGTTTGGGAGTGCTGTGTTTATTTGTTTGTTTGTTTATTTTAGTAGATAATTCTCCCGCACCAGTTTAAGAAGGATTGACTGTAGATATTCTTTGAAAGTATGGTAGAATTTCAAGGTGAATCCATCTGACCCTGTGCTGTAAGGAAGTCTTACAGGCAATGGTTACCCGCCCACTGAGATGTGGCCTCATATACTATATATGTTGATGTAGAGCATGCCTCTGGCCTTTTTTCCGGCCTCTCTGTTCTGGTTGTGGATTTCGGTTTCTGATCTCCATTCAAGCAGAGGATTCTGATTTGTGAGTTTACCCCCAAATAAATAACCATCTATTTCTCAATTCTGAGCTATTGTGGGATTTCTTTTAAGTGTCCTTCTTCAAGCCTGAGTTGTTTAGTTGGAAAACTTTTTTATTACTGTTTCAGTCTCCTCATTTTTTACAGGCCTGTTTAGGTTGTTCTTAGCATAATTTTGGAAATTTGGCTAAATCTAGAAATTTTTCCATTTCTCTTAGGTTTTTCTTCTTAATGGAGTACTGGCTTTTATAGTGTTCCCTTATAACAGTATAGATTTCTTTTGTGTCTGTTGTAATGTTTCACTGTTTAGTTATGAATCTATTAATTTGGGTTCTCTCATTCTTTTGGTTAGTTGAGCTAAAAGTCTGTCAGTCTTTCTAATCTTCTCACAGAACCAGCTTTCTATGTTACTTTCTTTGTTTCTATTTTGTTAATTTCTGCTCTGATTTGTATTATTTCTTGCTGTCAGCTAGGTTTGGAGTTGAGTTCTTGGTTTTCTAAATTTATTTTTTATTTTATTCAATATATATTTTTATACAATATATTCTGATTACGGCTTATATTCCCTCTACTCACATGTTCACCCCAGCTCCCTTTCCATCAGGATCACCCCCTTTCTGTCTTTCATTAGAAAACAAATAGGCTTCTAAGGGATAATAATAAAATAAAATAAGTTAAACAAAAACAAAAAAATTAGAATAGGATAAAACAGACAGAAGGGAAAGAATCCAAGAAAAGACACAAGAAATAGATATAGATGCAGAAATACACTTTTCCCCACGTTCAGGAATCCCATAAATATCCAAAACTAGTTAACCATAATTTATACACAAAACCTGCATGGTAAAAATAAATGTAAATACATAAGTAAATAAAAGTAAAAAACAAAGACAGAAAACAAAGAACCTTGGTATGATATTATGAGGCAAGGAACCTCTAAAGATGCTGTTGAATTATTTTTTTGTTGGCCATCTACTGCTGGGTATGTGGCCTACTTGTCCTTAAGAGTAGTTTGTTTCCCCAGGGAGATTCTCTTGAAGAGGATTAGTTTTTCATTGGCAAGTGGTTATCAGTGGGAGATAGCTTCTGGCTTAGGAATGGGACATATGTCCACTTCTTTTTTCAGCTCTAGGACTCCAGTTGGTGCAGATCCGTGCAGGCCCTGTGAGTTTATGTGTGCATCAGTTCTGCTGTGGTTTGGAGGCCTTGTTTCCTTGGAGTTCTTTATTCTTTTTGGCTCTTACAGTCTTATTGCTTTCTCTTTCACAGGGTGCTCCGAGTTTTAAGAGGGGAGTTGATAGAGACGTCCTCTTTAGGGCTGTTGATCCATGGTCTCTCAGACTCTGCACATAGTCTAGCTGTGGATCTCTATATTTGTTCCCATCTGCTTTAGGAGGAAACTTCTTTGGTATAATGGCTGAGCAAGACACTGATTTATGAGTGTAACAGAATGTCATTAGGAGTCATTTTATTGCTTCGTTCCTTTTGTAGAACAGTAGTATTTGGTTGTACTTTAGGTCTACCTAGTCTTAGGTTCTTGGTCACCCAAATAGCATCAAATATGGGTTACATTTCATAGAGTGGGCCTTAAATCAAATCAGATACGTTTTTCTGAATGTTTGAGTTGTATCATTAAGTTACTAATTTGTGCTCTTTCTCATTTTTAAATGTAGTCTACTCTTGGAAAGAGCACACCAATTTGTTATCTAATACTAAATGGTCAGCCCTGAAAGCATACATAAAGTACCGTTATATAGATCGATAGGTTGTATTTATGTATTTAGGAATATATTTGTATATACATGTAAACATAGTATGTAACAGCAATGAAGGAGGCCTTGAATTTGAAAGCAAACAAGGAGGAAGGATTGGAGGGAAGGGGAAAATGATGTAGTTTTAGTATAATCTTAAAAAGTAAAAGAAATAGTTTTAAAAAGAAAATGGAGCCATGAGGATTCTAATTTCATCAGTGGATTAATCCATTATTGAATCATTGGTAATAGACTATCTCAGGTGGGGCCCCATTGGTCAAAGGTTACTTTAAAAGATGTATGTTGTTCCCAGAATACCTGACCCACTGCTTCCAGCTGCTGTAGGTTGCTATAGCTCTACTCTGTTGTTCTTTCTCCATTACCAGATGGCTTTGCCTCAAGTCAGGCCCAAAGCAGCAGGGCCAGATGACCGTGGCTTGAATCATGAACACAGCTTTTTTTTTTCTTGAGTTGATTTGCTCATGTATTTTGTCATAACAAGAAATTAATATAGCCCTTACATTAGTAAGCTTTATGCCCTCTAAATTGTTCGTGACAGCTAACATCCATAGGAACTGGTACTAAGGAATGGTTAAGAAGCAACAATATGCAAGTATTCCAAAGCGGTGAGATGAAGAGATGCATATTAGCAGTGCTTGCTAATAGTCCAAGAAATTAATCCATAGCACAAAAAATTTATGTTTAAAATTTATGTTTATAAGCTGTGTTATTCATTAGGTTTCTAGTCAGTAACAGACTAGCAGTAGTTAAGTTTTAAGGAGTCAAAAGATACACATAAAATTTTGACTAGTTACTCATATTAGTTAGTATCCCTCATCCTATATTGTTTAAAGATCAATTGTATTTTTCAAACACAGCTATAAAAATGTAAGTGGAGCCCTTTATTTTGAGTTCTTGAAAGTCAGCCCTGCTTTGTAAAGGCTCTTTCATATTTAGGCATTTCAACACTATAAAGAAGTAGAATCAGGTACTCTTGCATTTTCAGGAATTCAGTATTTCAGAAGATTTTCCATTCCCTTTTAGACAGTACCATTTGTGGAGTTTCTACCTGCTGCTTGATTTATTTAGAATTTTCAGTTGGAAGCATCAATTAGGTAGGTCATAGAAAACACATGAAAAAAAGACCAACATCAAACACTTTTTGAACAGTAACTATTGCATAGAAGAGATGCCTTTGTTTTCTACTTGGTGTAAACTACTTAGTCTTATAAACTTGGTAAGGTTATTTCTCTTACAACTGTGTAGTATGTTAACTGGAATATACTATCCGCCTGGATTTTAAAGTTATAGGTGTCTAACATTTTCTGTAATGACATTTTTGCTGTATTTCTAGTCCAGATATTTTCAAATTTATTTTAGCAGTAGAACTTCAAATGTTTAAGCTTGGTATGTAACAATTAAATGTAAAACTTCAGCATGGGGCTGTAGTTCATGGTAGAGCACTTATTTGGCATATGAAAGGCCCCTGTTTCAAAGACAACATTGTAAATAAATAAACGTGTAAATAAATAAATGAAAATTTCTGATTTATTGCTTATGCTTTTTTATTTGGTACTATTGTTTCTACTTAGAACTTTTGACCTTAGATTCAAATAGTAAGTAACTTTCTTTAAAGCAGTAAATTGGTTTATTTTAGGGCCACTGTTGTATTTAAACACTGCCAAAATTGCTACTTATCAATCCGGTTTGTCTGTCTGTTTACTCTGGTGTATGACTATTTCACATTACTTAGCCTTTTTGGTTGAAAGCTGTAGCCATGTATCTTGAGTTCTACTTCAGTGAGCATAATTGGAAGTGATGTATGCCTCTGGTAAGCTGCCACTACAAAGCTCCATAGGTGATTCTTTCTCTTCTCTGTGTGTTTGATAGTGAAAATGCAGTGGAGGAGTAGGAATCCTAGAGAATGGAAGAAGCAGGAGTCTCAGTACTCCATCAGATATTACATTATGAGACTGTAGATATGCTTCTGCATTGTGCTGTCACTTTGGTTCTTGTAACAGGTGGTATTACTTACCTTGTTAATATACAAGGCCTCTCTGACTATGAAACTTGTCCCTGGATGTAGGAACTTTTCTACTGTATAAGAAGAGTAGAAAGTCTTAGTAGATAATAAAAACATGTTCCTCTTCCCAGATCCCTGAATAAGAAATAAGAACGTACAATGAATGCTTGCTTTTGAAAAAAGAAAGTACAATGAATGCTTGTTTTTGAATTTGATATGCTTTTGGATCTTTTTGCCTGAATCATTTATGAAACTGACAATTACAGGAGAAGGTTGGCTTAGTTTTGAAATTCTTAAGAAAGATAAAGGTCTTATTTTAATTACAGATTTCCTTAGTCTTAATGTTGTCTCTTAACCTAGCTTACTTTGTGTTTTCTAATTGTGTCTAGAAATCAGACATGGAAATCTACTATTTATGTTTTCATGCTTTTAAAAAAGGTTAAAATAGTCATTGATATGGAATATGTTAATAGTGATACTGATATCATAGACCAGAAAAGAAATTTTTGCTGTTTATATTCTATTGTTGATGGCCTGTGTTTACTTTCTAAGCCCTAAATTCATGATTGAAGAGGCATTTGTAAATATATAGATTACTGAAACTGTAAAAGTAACATTCTAAAATTAAATAAATAAGGATATGATTTTTTGGTTTAAAAATATTTTATTTAGTCTAAACAGTTAATGTCAAAATAATGTAGCTTATCTACACAACCCTGCAGTAATTCATATCTAATATTTCTTTGTTGCCTCATTCAGAATGTCTGATCGTGACAATTGATACAATTTTGTTGTTTGATTTTAAATCATTCTTTTGAAATCAGAATTCAAGAGAAATACTATTCAAACAGTAAAACAAATATTAGGGTTGTAGTAAATATTGAACTGTTCTATGAAAACTATAAAGGAACAAGTAAGAAATGCTATCCTTAGTTTTAAAAAGTATGTGTTAAAGACTGGGACTGTGTCTCAATTTTACAGTGTTTGCCTTGCATGTGTCGGTGTTCTGGTTCAATCTCCAGTAATATTAAAGAGGCTTATTTTAGTGTTCAGGACATTAATATATTAAAAGATAACTTGGATAGAGAAAACAAGGGATTCTTATGTTCATCTCTTCACCAGCTTGCCTCAATACCAGCATGTTTTGTAACAATTGTCCATCTTATAATGGATGAACCAACAACACCGATACATTGATATCACTCAAATTCCATACTCAAATGTATGTACTCTTCACATGTTGTGTTCTATGGTCTTATACAAATATACACTAAATAGCATCCATGCTTACAATGTCAGTGCAGAGTATTTTCACTGCCTTAAAAATCACCCGTGCTCTACGTATTTATTCCATACCACCCCTCATAGATGCTGGCAAACACTGGTCTTTTTACTGTCTCCAGTGGTTGCCTTTTCTAGAAAGTTATATTTTGAAATCATAGAGCATGTAGCTTTTTCAAATGCTTAGTAATATGCATTTTAAGTTTTAACATGGGTAGATAGTTAATTTCTTTTTAGAACCAAATAATACACCATTATACAGATGTATTCCAGTTACGTTATGCCTTCAGCTAATTAAGGACATTGTGGTTACTTCCAAGTTTTAGCAGTTATGGTTGAAGAGGCTTTAAATATTGATGTTGAGATTTTTGTGTGGACATAAATGATCAGCTTACTTCGATAATTACCAGCATGAGTAATTGCTAGTTTGTTCATTAAGACTGTGTCTGGCAGAACATTCCTCACTTGAAATTAGAGAAAACCAATGAACATTGACTTTTCTAGAGAATAGAAGCTGAACAGCTGGAGAAAAGCTACCCCTTGGGCATCTTCTGTCCCCAAGCAGACATTATAGATTATTTTAGGGACCTGGATCTGTGGCAGAGCAGTTGGTATCAGCATTGCCATAGGAGTCTACAGAGGAATAAAGCCATATTGATTTGCTATTAGTAGAAGTCCTGCTCGATTCTAGCCTGGCCTGTGAGCAGCATGGAATGATTACAGCAGAAAGCACTCACAGTTCATTCTGACCTGGTTAGGAAAGACTTGCTGAAGAAAGTAATGCTTTAGCTGCAATTAGAAGCAAGATCATAAGGAAGTGAGAATCCTGTGCCATACTAGTGCAGGGTGTACAGTATGGTCCCTGTTCTTAGGAGAGTGCTAAGTAGGAAGGACTGACAGACTGGTGTGCCTTTAAGAAGAAACTTGAGGCTCTGGAATAAGTAGAGATCACGTTATTAGAGAATTTTACCTCATCGGAAGGATAGTGGGAGGCCACTGACAGGTTTTAAACAAGGTATAGTAAACTGAATTTTTAATATTTTTAAAAATGTATTTTTTATCAGTCTATCCATCTACCTATCATTCCATCTGTAATTCATTCTTTCTCTGTCTGTCTGTCACCTAGGTTGGCCTCAAACTCATGAGCTCAAGCCCCGTCTCATCAGCTTCCTCAGAAGGGGAAATTATAGATATGCTTACAAACATGTATATACCCACCATCATCTCTGGGAGATACTCTCACTAAAACAAGAAAGTGCTTTACATGTGGCTAATTTAGACATGTACTGTAATCTAAGTGTGAGATTATTTTGCATTGATTTAGAGGAAATGGTGAGATAGATTAAGTAAAATCCTGGGAGGGGAAGTCAGTAAGACTCAGGTATTAGATATTGAATGGTGAAAGAAGAAATTCACTAACAGTTGTGGTTGTATACTTGGCTGAATGTGCTATGAGAATAAAACTAGATTTTAAAAGAAAGAAAATAGGTTAGATTTTATGCATTTGAATCAGATGTCAGAAAATATTAATTCGAATGAATTTTTTTTTACAAGGTTTAAACTGGCAGTGTGAGTAGATGTGGTAATGGTGAATGACTGTTCATTCAATACATGAATATAGACAGATATTGTCAAAGACTCAGCTTTGAAAATCTCAACCATTTAGAAATTGAAAGAAAGAGAAGATGAGACTGGAGGCTGTGAGAACAGCAGAAGTCTTTGGGAGGGTGTTTTAATGAAAAAAGATAGTTTGGGGATTAGGAGTTACCCAGTATTTTTTTTTAATTAGAATCTATTTTTTTTGTATTTTAAAAATAAGTGGATTCCAATTCTTATCTTTTTAAAAATCAGTGTTTGGTCCATCTAGATATTATTGTCTCTGAAGGAAGAGGCAGATGTTCTTAGTTCTGATTCTTAGAAAGGAGGTAGTTGGTTGGTTTTTTTTTTCTTTTCTTTTTTTTTTTTTTGGTTCACAGGAAGTTTTCTGTCGGGAAGCAGATGTGCCCCAGTGATAGGAGATGGGAAGGGGATGTTTTGTTATTAATTACTTAGCTTCCTATAAACAAGGGCTTTGTATGGTTGAAAGCTGTCTTTCAGTTAGTAGAAATTAAACCCTATTTTTTTAAAAAAATTTTCGTGAATTGATATAAGCAGTATAATTTCTTATGTTCTGGCAACAATTATATGTTAATTTAGCATAGTTCATGTATTCTTAACACAACAGAACTATGAGCTAAGTAGAAAAGTATGTTATCAGATAGGAAGTAGTGACAGACTGTTTGTAAACAGAACAGCTTGCATTCTGCTTTTTCATCTCTAATTGTTTCCCTTAGTTGAAATAAATCTATAAAGATGTCGGGGGTGCTCATATTCTATTTTAAACTATAAAAAATTGTAGAACCTAAGCTAAATGCCAGAGTAACTAAAATTTAAACTTCATAGCTATGTTGTTTAAGTCAAAATTCTCAACTGTACCTGTAGAACAGTTAAAGAAAAGCTAATTATGCGTGTTCTAGAATCCTAAAGTGGAAATTGGGCATGCTCCGTGTTTTTGCTGTTAATTAACTATAGATAGCAGTTTACATCTCTATCCTCTGATTTTGATTCTATAGTTTAGTGTTAAAGTTGTTACTTTTTCTGTGATTAGGTTTTAAGTATGTCTTTATTAAGGTTTTTTGCTTTCAAAAGCAGAAAAATACACTTTTTTTAATGAAATTTCATACATACAGAAATTAAAATTGAAATTCTACCCTAACTTGCAGGTTTTCTCTTGATGCATATTATTCCAGCACGTTGGCATACTGTTAGCTATCTTTAGCAAAAGAGGATCTTGCTCTATTTACCTTTTTCCATGTGTGTGGATGTTTTGCCTGCCTGTATGTTTATCTGTGCACTAAGTGAATGACTGGTTCCCTCAGAGGCCAGCTGGGTCTCCTGGAATGAACAGTTTAGAGCAGGATGTGGATGCTGGGAATTGAACCCAGGTCTTTTGGAAGAGCAGCCAGTACATTTAGCCATTGAGTCTTCTCTCTAATCATAAAATGAAAAGTTTTCTTAAAACATTGTTAATAACTTTATTAATTGACATATAATATGTATTAAATTTTGTCTTGTTTTCCCATTAATGTTTATCATAGCTATTTTTCTACATCCAGGATGAAATACAGATCATACATTGCTTTTAATCATCTATCTTCAATCTGCTTTAGTGAGAAACCAACTCCATAGTTTTTGTGTTTCATTATTTTGAATTTTTGAAGCAAGGAGTTGTTTTGTAAGATGCAATTGACATAAGGTCATATTATATGCTTCACAGTTAATTATCTCAGGAGGCACATAGTCTCAGTTTGCTATATTAGTGAGATTCATTTGTTCATTCTTTAATTAGGCCACTTGTTCATTATTTTCTTCCATATCATTTCAACTTCATTAATCCTTGGATACACAGAAAGGGATTTTGTAATTGCTAATTCTGATGCAGAATAAGCAAACCCCTGACTAAAGTTCAGTATTGCTTTTCTTTTTTTAAAGTTCAGTGACAGGGTTTTTCTGTGTAGCCTTGGCTGTCCTAGAACCTGCTTTGTAGATCAGGCTAGCCCTAAACTTACAGAGATACTCCTGTCATATTCTCCTAACTGCTCGGATTAAAGGTATTCATCAGAACCACCTGGCATTTTACTTGTTTGTTTTTTTTTTTTAATATAATATTTAAATCTTAAGGGAATAATTAGATGAGTATTGATGAATACAGACATTAACATAATTACATCTGTTTCTTGTGTAGGAAGTTTTCATTGCTCTATAGCCCCTTTGTTCCCCTTTCTGGAATTGCTTCCCCTCTTTCCTTCCCTCCTTGCTTTCCTTTCTGTTTTATTCCCCTCTCTGTTTTTTTTTTTAATCAGGCTTATAATTGCATCTAAATGAAAATTTTATAGTATGCACTTTTGTGCTGTTTTTCTTTTGTTGGAAAAGTATTTGTAACATTTACTCATGTTTTATGAATTAAGTGCCAATTTTTTTTTTTCAGGCAGAGCAGTATTCCATTGTATGAAGATACCACAAATTATCCATTTTACTGCTGTACAATTTTATATTCTTTCATTGATAGTTATTATAAATAAAGCTGCTATGATTATGAGCATTCAGGTTTGAGCAAATGTATTTTAAAAGTTCTGGTAAAAAATACCTATAGCAGAATTGCTATATTATCATATTATAAGTATGTGTTGTACTTAATAAGACTTCTGAAATAATTGTATTGCCTTTATTTCTGATACTGATTTTGGCAGTTCTATTTGCTGAACCTTCTCGCTGCTAGAGTGGGTAATGCCTTATTATGGCTCTGATTTTCATTTCCTTCACTACTAATGAGATCAAATAATTTTTCATGTTTATTATTCATAATTTAATTAAAATGAGATATAAGCTCACTGTTTAGCTCAAGATATTCTCAAACTCACATCTTTCTCTTTATTCTCCCACGTGCTAGAATTTCAGGAATGTGCCAATCTACCTAACTTAAAATTTTCTTGTGAAGGGTTTTTATTTACTTTAAAAAGTTGTTTTTCTTTTTATTAAGTTTGTGAAAGAATAAAATGGTATGAGATGTTTATATTGTTAATGTTTCCTGCAATTTTTGTCTTGCTTATCAACTTTATTATTGGAGCCTTCAATTGACCAGGAGTTTTTAAATGTGTGAACTCACAATTATTAGGGATTTCCTGTACTTGCTCTTGCTTTATGCATCCTAAAAGCTCTTTGCCTTCTTGCAGGTCATGCAAATACCTTCCCCTTTCACAGCTTTCCAGCTCTGAATTTTTAAATGCAGGTAAATTTATATATTTGGAGACTCTCTAACTTGGTATATTCTGTATTTAAGAAACCCAGGCATATCAACTTCTTTATTATACAAATTAATAAACGTTGAGACTTTGTAAACAAAGAGAAATGAGTTTGTTGTTGATGGAGGCCGATTGTTGATTTCTGGCTGCTCTCTGCTTGTTCGTCCTGGCCACCCAGAACTGAAATAATCACACAGAAACTATTAATTAAATCACTGCTTGGCCTATTACTTCTAACTTCTTATCGGCTAGATCTTACATTTTAATTTAATCCATTTCTAGTAATCTGTGTAACACCATGTGACTGTGACTCACCAGATAAAGTTCTGTCTGGTTTCAGTGAAGCTATATGGCTTCTCTCTGACTCTGCCTTTTCTCTCCCAGCATTCAGATTAGTCTCCACCTCCCCCCCCCCCGCCCCAACTCTGTTCTCCTATAGCTCTGCTATAGGCCAAAACAGTCTTTATTTATCAATGGTAATTACAGCGTACAGAAGGAAGTCCCCCATCAGTTTTTTTTTTTGATAATGGAAGTAATAGAACATTTGATGTGCTGAAATGAAGAAATACATAAAATTTCTTTACTACTCCCACCACAATATAAGTATTTAGTATGAGAACTGTTTTTTTCATTGTATATATTTTATAAATAAATGAGTAGTTTTTAAGTTTGCCAGATAAAATTATTTTTTAGAAATTTATAAAGTGTTTTTGATTGCTCTGCTATATCGCTTTTATTGGTGGTCTGAAGTCTGTCAAGCTTTCCATTTGAAACCCTTATTTTCAGGGGTTTATGGGCAGACTGTTGAAAAAAATACAAGTAGCCAAACTTTTGACAGTCATGATCTTGGTTCGGTATACGGTATTGCTTTAACAAAATGTTGAACAGTCAGCTCTTTAGATAAGTTGTAAGAAGCAGGAAGAGGAAGAAAGGAATAACTTTGGTTGAATGATAGTATTTTTCCAGCTAACTTATTCCAGTGAGATTTGCATAGCAAACTTTTCCCTTCAACAAATTATTTAAGTATGTCTGTTTTTGTGTTTTTAGCTGCCACAGAACTTGCCTCAAGAGTTTCTTTTTTAAAGGACTAGGACTGTATTAGTTGGTAGGGTTCTTAGTTACCATCTGTACGGCAATTGGGTTCAGTTTTCCTTTACAGTGTTTTATAGCAGTTGTTGTCTATTTCTGCCCCTTTCCTCCCATTTATGCCTTTTAAATCTTCTGTAATATATTTACATTTAAAATTGCCTGAAATTCTCTCTCTCTCTCTCTCTCTCTCTCTCTCTCTCTCTCTCTCTCTCTCACACACACACACACTCTCACACTCTCACACACACACACCTTTTGCAGTGCCAGATTAAAGTAAACAGTCTGTGGTTTGACCTGCTAGGTAGAAGACAGTATTAACATTGCAAGAGATTGTATTATAAATAGTAAATAGTATGTTTTGCTTCGTGTTAAATTTCTGAAATACAGATTTGAAAATTCTAAGGAGCCTTAACCTCAAACATGAACTTGTAGCAAGTTTCTTCCCTCCGTCCCTCCGTCCCTCCCCTCCGTCCCTCCCCTCCCCTCCCTCCCTCCCTCCCTCCCTCCCTCCCTCCCTCCCTCCCTCCCTCCCTCCCTCCCTCCCTCCCTTCCCATTGAATGTCAACTTAAATACTTATTTCACAATCTATTCTTAGTCTGTTGTCATTTGCTTTGTGAACTGATTGCTATTGGGCCTTAAAGGTATTGTGGGTTCCTTCCTTCCTTCCTTCCTTCCTTCCTTCCTTCCTTCCTTCCTTCCTTCCTTCCTTCCTTCCTTCCTTCCTTCCTTCCTTCTTTCCCACTTCTTACTTAAAAAAATCTTTTCCTGAAATAGGACAGACATTTAACCTACTGTAAAAAGAACAAAGGTTCTTTGGGTCTTTTTATTCTGAAGAAAATTTGCTTCAGGCAAGAGGTTTTTTTAGGTGCTGCTGAAGGTTTTGGAGATCTGGGAAAATGGGGTAATAACATGACACCAGTTCTTAAGCAGCACCATCTGCTGTGGTTCAAAGCCACACAAAAGCTGCTTAAGCAGTGAAATGTTTTGGACTGCATGACAAGTGTGGTTCAATGGTAAAGACGACAGAGTAGAAGAAACTTTGTGTAGAAGGTTGGAAAATGGAATCCTGGAAGATAAACATCTTTAAGAAACAAACCTCACCTTGTCCTCCGAGCTATCGAAGATCTCTGTCAGAACCTGCTTATGCAAATTCAGAGATAGGAACAAGTTTAAAGACGTACCCATGGTGTGGTTCAGTCAAAAGCCAGAGGAAGAAAAATGAATGTGATGTTTCCAATCTGGAAAAACCACTGGAAGCTTATAGGTGGCAGAAGCAGCCTGGCTTTAGGAAGAAAGGGAGCAAAATGGAGAGACTGCAAAATAATAATGGAGACATGGATAAACCCCAGCAAAAGGTCCTGCCAGAGACAGTTGGTAATAATGCTTCCTCCTCTGCTAATGAGATCCTTGGGACATCAACAGAGAAACTGATCCTGGGTAATACCCAGTCACTTCGGGCTTCATTCACAAGGTCTGTTTCAGAGCCAGACCCCCCTAGTAGTTTCAGGTTTATGAGACCATGGCCGAATTCACCGGGGTCAGTGGAGTCTGAACAGCAGGGATATTTCATCCGTGGGATTTTCTCTACTCTTTCCAGTGGCTTCTCCAGGATGCTGAGTCTAAAAGGAGAATCAACCAATGAGCCAGTAGGAACAGGTATATTATGGTGAATTAGGGTAGTGGGAAGAATGGCACATAATTATTATTGAAATTTGATTTTTTAGAAGATGCTAAACAGTTTATATTTATTATAAGAGAAAGTTGTTTAAATAACACATTTAATAAGAAATAATAACAGCTTCCAAAACTACTTTTCAGTGAGTGATGATAAATGAAGCAGAAATAAATACATTTGGTTAGGAAATGTTTTATGATGGCAATTTTTGAACTCATGGGATCTATATAGGAAAAATTTCTAATCATGATTTCCACTGACCACTTTTTCAGGTAAAATGCAGTTTAGAATCAAATGATTTTCTCTTAACAGTTCAGAATTAAAACATATTTCTATTATCTTTTCCTAAATTTTTAATTAATAAATATTATTAAAGAGATCTATGTGGATAGTTTTACCCTGATAGCTTTTAGTCCATTGAAATTTTAATTTACCTGTATCATAAAATTTTTATTTGAATATGGAAGCTAGGGGTGCAAATTTTTAATATTTTTGTTCAAATGACAAAATACAAATATGTTTTATTAGGATCCAGTGAATCTTTTTTTTAGTTACCATGTCACCAGATTTAAAAGAAAATCTCATTTAGGAATTTTCTAAATTAAAACAATACCTTATATTGTTTTTTAGTATTATTATAGTATTGTTAGACTCAAAAATCACAAGTCTTTAATTTTATTATCTGATTGCCTTGGGATTGGTTGACTGTATCATATGAACCAAGTAAGTTGTAGCTTTGCACATCCACCTTAAAAACCTAGTCTTAGAACATCGATTATATTTTCATTCAGTAGAAATTACTTTTCTGATAAACCCTTGTCAGTAAGACAATTTTAGTTAATTATTCATTAGTAGATTGATAATTTCAACAAAGATTTAAACTCTAAAATTGTGAGGATCGTTAAAGAATTTTGTTGTTCAAACTTGTTTATATTTTTCAATTTTATTTTAAAAGAAATTAAAAGAGGTTTTATATCTGTGAAAATGTAATCTTAAATACCTGAGTACTCAAAATTTAATATTGAAAATCTTGTCTTTCATAAATATTCCCTTGCTTAGCAAGTTTTGTTGAGATATCAAGTGTGTGTGTGTGTGTGTGTGTGTGTGTGTGTATATATGTATTTTTTTTCTTACCCCTGATAAATAGATTATTACCAAGAGGGAACTCTCTCTTGATACTTTTGTAAACATTCCATTACAAATTTGAAGGACTAGGTTGTTTCATTCCCTAAGGTCATAGTATGTCTGTATAGTTGTGAGATGACCATAGATGACCTAAATACTGGAATGTCTAGGTAAGTAATTTAAAATAAATTCAGAGAAGTGATATTTCTTAACAGTTAATGTGTATATGTGGTGAAAGAGCTATAGTTAAGATACACACACGCACATGAACAATGTACATACATTTGGTGGCTCTTTCAGTTTACTTTAAAGATTTTAACAAATATTATAAGCTGTTTTTAATTATTTACAGTATGTGCAGTACTCTGCCCCTACTTTGTATATATTAATGATCAAATGGAAACATAATGTACCATCTTACGACTTTTTTTTCTATTCTTAGAATAACAGTGCGTATGAGAACATAAATTGTTCAAATTTAAGGTGTAATTTAAAACAGTTTTAATTCTAACAATTAAATAAATATAGTCTAAAAGAATTGCTTTTACAGTATTTTGTCAGTTTATAGAATTATTAGTACAGATATCTTTAAGAATTCATTAAAAAACCTAGAGTTATTTCTGAATCTGAAACCCACTAGTGTAATTTTTCTTTGTTAATATGAAATGTAAGATATAAGCAGCATTAAATAACTTAATATGTCATAAAAATATTAAAAATGCTGCCTGGCTCATAGCAGTCATTCAGTATGCATAAATAATTTTTATTTAAAAACATAATGTAGTAAATTGAATGAGAATATCTCCATAGGTTTATATGTTTGAACAATTGTTCCCCAGTTGGTGGAACTATTTGGGAAGGTGTGTCACTAGAGGCAGGCTTTGGGGTTTCATATGTGAGCTTTCATCTGTTCCTGTCACCTTTGCTCTGCCATCATTGGCTCTGACTCTGAAACTGTGCCCAATTAAATGATTCCTTTTATAAGTTGCCTTGGTCATGGTCTTTTATCAAAGCCATAGAAAAGTAAATATACAGAGATATTGTAGTAAAAAACATACAGAGATAAAGTTTTTGTTTTTAAAGAAAGAATAGCTATTGTTGAATTTTTTGTATTTTCTGAAAGTAAATTGTAATATTGTTTGAATTATATTGATTTATACTTGTTTTTGGCATGTATATTATGGACATAAATAATAATTTCTTGCTATTACTGAATGTACTCATATGATTATAGACATGAAATAAATCAAAGCCTGTAATAAAAAGAAGAAACTCAGTATTTTCACATTCAGCATTTTTTTCAGATGCACAAGAAATGGGTCAGCGATGTTATTAAATAATAACGCTTCTTATAGTTAAAATAATCCAGATGCTTGGATCTGCGTCTGAGCATGGAGTAAATGCCTGTGTCTGAGCATGGAGCAAATACCAGTGGAGCATGACTGAATCACACAAGAAATATAAACAGATATTATATGCACATACTTCTGTATAGTCCGCAGAATTGTCTCTTGTAGCTGTGTGAATAAGAAGAAATGCATTAATCCTATGTATCTACTACACATTTTGAAAAGTAGTGTCTTGGGAGTTATTTCATTTGTCAATTATTTCTCCTCCTCTGTCATTAGGTAAAAAATGGATTTAAAATGTACCTGTATGTGTGTATAAGAATATATGATTAATATATTTTCGTATATATGAAAGAAAAGTGAATATGGCCCGTGTAATTCTCATTCCTAGTTGTGACTTGTACTTTTGGTTTATAATGTCATAATAATAAGTAAAACTTGTGTTCCTGGTTTTGCTTTTAAAGACTCTCTAAGTTGAATCTTAGAAGATTTAAGTTTTTTCCTAGTTAGTTTTAATAATACTATTATTTTTTTTAAAAAAGGAAGTATTTATTTAATCTGTATGGGTGTTTTGCTTACTTGTAAGTCTGTGCCAGTGGAGACCAAAAGAGGGTGATGGATCCTATGGAACTGGAATTATAGACGGTGTTAAGCTGCCATGTGGGTCTTTGGAATCAAATGCAGGTCCTCTGTAAGAGCAAGTGCAGTAGCCACTGAACAGTCTCTTCAGTTCATCATAATAAATTTTAACAACTTTCTATAATATAAATCTCCTTGGGAGGAATGTTTCATAATTGCCAAATAATTATTAAGTTTCTGAGACATTGTGCTAGGTGTTGGAAATACAGCGTTCTTTTTTATTTGGTAATTAGTGCATCTTCAGTTATCAATTCAGGGAATCAATAACTAAATCAAGAAGAATGTAAGCTGAATGATACAGTTCATAGGGTGCTCCATATGTAATACAGAGTAGTAAAGTCCAGTAATAATAACTTACACAGTGCCTCAGATCTTTGTAGTCTTTTCTTTGTTTTATGTAGCAATTTTATTTATTTATTTATTTGTGATTTGTTTTGCATGTTTATTTGCTTTTAAGACAGAATCCAATGTATCCAAGATTGATCTCAAACTCTTTGTGTGACTGATAATATTCTTAATTCTTTTATTATTATTATTATTATTATTAAAATTTTCACCTTCTCCCCACCTCCCATTTCCCTCCCCCTCCTCCCATTCCCCTCCCACTCTTTCTTCAGTCCAAAGAGCAGTCAGGGTTCCCTGCCCTGTGGGAAGTCCAAAGTCCTCCCCGCTCCATCCAGGTCTAGGAAGGTGAGCATCCAAACAGACTAGGTTCCCACATAGCCAGTACATGCAGTAGAATCAAAACCCAGTGCCATTGTCCTTGGCTTCTCAGTCAGCCCTCATTGTCAGCCACGTTCAGAGAGTCCAGTTTGATCCCATGCTTTTTCAGTCCCAGTCCATCTGGTCTTGGTGAGCTCCCATTAGATCAGCCCCACCGTCTCAGTATAAAGTAGAAAACAGTTCCTAATTATTAAATATAATTAATATAAAATTACTTGAATTTTTGTTTGCTTTCTTAATTGAATTTATGTCAAATGCTCTAAAGAAAAATTTTAATGTATTTTTATTTTATTTATTCACTTATTTACATTTTTAATTAAAATATAATTGTAATATTCCCCCCTTTCCTTTCTTCTCTGTAGCCCCTCTTGTGTCCCATCTAATGTCCCACCCCAAATTGATAACCTCTTTTTATTTTATTATTTTTATTACATATCTATATGTATAGAAAAAATATAGAAATACAACCAATGGAGTCCATTTTTGTTGCTTTTGGGTATGTGGAACTGACAACTTTGTATTGGATATATAAGTCATGGGACTTGGCCCTGGGAGAGGCTAGTTCCCGCTCTTGCAGTAGCCAGTAGTTACTTGTAATGCTTTGTCCACTTTCTTGTTACCATGTTCAGTGATAATGACATCATTCAGGCCTCGTTTATGTTGTTCTTTCTGAGAGAGGCTGTCACACTGAAATATTAGACTTCCTAATATTTCAACTCTCTGCTCCCTCTTCCAAAATCTTCCTTTAGCCATACATGGTGTAGCTATGCTGCAGTTGTATCCATTGGGGCTAGGTACCCTACAATTTGTTGATGTTTTTATCTGCAGTTGCAGTTTCTGTGAAGAGAAGCTTCTTTGATGTGGGGTGATAGCTATGCTTATTTTTGGGTATAAGGATAAAATTTAAAACACAGGTAAGGAATTGTGGTGATCTAGCAAAGTGGAGGTAGTGGATTCTCTTGAGACCCACACCTCACTAGCCATAGATAGTTGGCTAGGTTTCTAGTACTAAGCACGAGTGGGCTTTAGACAGCCTTGGTTACCACCAACATGTGAGGGTTGCACCTTTACAGAGAGCTTACCATGGTGGCCATTGCTGTAGTTCATAGGTATCACACACAGCTAGGGAGGATTATTAATCACTTCCTCCCTTGGCAGCTCACATAGTACATTTTGGTACAGTGTAAGCTAGTTTGCAGGAAGAAGGCTTTCAGGTTGGTTCTGGCTTGAATAATCAGAGTCCTGTCTCCTAAGCATGCAGTATCTTGTCTTTGACCTCTGAGAGGCAACCAAGGACAACAGCAATAGCCTGTGTAGTTTTAGGAGTAATTTAGACTACTCTGACCAACCACTTGAGGTTTCTCATGCCTGGTACTCGGGGTTTTATTAGTCTGTGGTTCTTGTGGGGAACATTGTCAGCTATCCCAAGTGGTATAACTTCCCTCCCTCCCCCTCATATAAATACAGTGTCCTAGTAAAGTTATTTTTTTATTTAAAATATCTAGTGCTTTTCTGTAATAATTAGTTGGTTTTTTATCTGCCCTTCCAAACAGACAATACTTTCTCATGCTTATTTTCTGGAAATTTGAGTGATTGTCAAACCGTCAGGTAAGCAGAAGTTATTCTACCAGGCATGTCCAACCTTTTGACATTGTGACATATCATCCTAAAATTCACATTCTAAAACTACTCAGTTTCATTAAAAAATCACAGAAAATCTGAGAAGTAAATCTATGTTTTCTGTGTTGGGTTACATCTTAGCTGTCCCTACCCTAAGGGACACCATAGCTTTTCTAGTCTGTGTAATATTGCCTGTGTTAATCTTACCCTCTAATTTTGAACAGAATATGCTTCCTCCTAGTTGTTATTCAAGGTATGATAACAGAAATTTATACCTGCCTCTCAACTTTAGAGTTTTCTTGTACTCAGTTGCCAAATTCATAGATTCTATTTTCTTTTAGTTCTAGGCTGTCCACTGAAAACCTGTGGAATTTCCAGATACTCCCCCTGCCAAATTACTTGATAAACAAATTCTATTCTTCCCTAATTATTTTTTATGAGATATTAGGTATCAAATTCTATTTTCACATATACTTGGCAGGCAGCATACCACTGAGCTACCCTCTAGCTGTGAAGTGGCTTATTCAGTGGAAGTTGGAACTTAAATCATTCCTTTGCTTGTCAATCATTTAAACATGAGTAATTATAATTTCTTGGTTTTCATAACTTATAGCATTTTTAGTAATCTTTAAAAATTAAAACAGCAATAGAAAGAATTTTATTTTAAATGCCTTAATTGGTAGTATAATTTCACTGGTTAAATTTGAGATGTGTCTTACATGAAACACTAAACCTTGACTAGTAGAAATTTAGGACAGTCATGATTTTTAGCTGGTACCTTTCACCCTTATTGTATCTCTTCTTTTTTCTTTCACACTGAACACTGAGGATGACAGAAATTTATATAACCCATTACATAAAGTCTAGGACAGTAGTTCTCAACCTGTGAGGTCGTTATTCCTTTAGGGATTGTTTGACCCTTTCACAGGTCACCTAAGACCATAGAAAAACCTAGATATTTACATTAAAATTCATAACAGTAAAAAATTGCAGTTATGAAGTTGCAGTGAAAATAATTTATGGTTGGGGTCACCACAACATGAATTGAAATAAAGGGTTGCAACATCAAGATGTTTAAGAACCACTGCTCTAAGAGTTTACAACATAGTAAAGAAGTAGAAGGAACTACTAAGCAAGTAAGAGTCTTCAATAAGATCTGAATTTAAGTAGATTTGAAATAATAAGAGGCTTGCAAAAGGAATAGACATATTCTAGCAGAGAGAACAATGTGAGAGATTGAAGCCCATCTGGAGAAGTTAGTTCGTAAAGTAAAAGGTAAAAGGTGGGTTGGGTGTAGGTATATGTAGCTGGAAAGGAAGTGGAGACTATTTTGATTTGGTGATAACAAGAATATAAAGGATAAGATGCCTCTTGTTTTGTTTTTGAGCATAATTATATGTTGTTATAAATAGTGGACTGATATTAAATAGAGAAAATTAAATTGTACTGAAGTTTAAGCAAAATCCGATAAAAACCTAAATTTAAAGGAGCACCTGTGATAAATAAGGTCAGAGTCACTAATAAGAAGGTATTCCTGAGGTAGATTGACAGAATTTGAGTAGTAATATAGGAAGCAAAATGAAAATAATGAGTTTATAGAGTAGAAAAATATGGATGCCCTTTAAGATCAAGGTACAGAGGAAGTTCACTGCAGAAGAGAGTGAACATGAATTTAATAATGTTTGTATGGATACTCTATAGGTGCTTACCTGGCTTAATCCTTTGAGTACTGTTTGGTAATCAGTGTTATTGTCATTTTAAACACTAGGAAAACACCAGAAAGTTTCACTCACTGTCTTGATAACTAGACTATCAACAAGTTGTATCTCTCAGGTCTCACTGACTCTAGCTTTATGCACATCTGTTTGAGAGCCTTTACCTTGGAGCATATGTCTAATGGATATTCATAAATAAAGGTATTAGATTTCAAGACATGTTGCTTTCCGTGTGAGGATACACGTTTGGAGTCATCAGCTCATGGACATGGAAGTCACAGGAAAAGATGAGATTCCTCAGGCTTGGAATGTAATATAAGGGCAGTGAACATGTCAAGACAAGTATCCTGGCCTGACACATCTGGTGACTCATTCCATGCTAATCAAGGCCTGTAGCGGATCCACAGAGCTTTTATCATTATAGACTTGGAATCTACCCATTGAGGTTATACCTTTACTAGTTTTACTTTTATGAACATGTCTACTAATACATTACTATTTTTATTAAATAGCCACGTTGATATAAGGGCAAATTGGGAATCTCCTTGTCTTCCCCTCAGTTTTGCTGTAAATCTAAAACAGCTCTACATTCTGGGCTTGGATTAGGGAGATGGCACAACCGTTAAAATGCAGGAGCTCTTTCTCTGCCCTACTCGTTGTGGTGCCTGGGATAGCTGCTTACCGTCCTGAACCTTGATGTTGTCTGCAGTGATTAGAATGGGGGTGGTGGCATCTAGGTCAATGTTGCTGTGACGAAGACTAAGTTAATAGGTTTTAACTTATTAAATAAGTAGTATTAAATAGGTTTTAACTTATTAAATAGGTAGTAAAAGCTGAGACCTAGACATTAAGCAACAGCAGTGTAAGTACTGAGTTTTGTTAGTACTGACATCTTCCTTCCACTCAATCCAAAAGCATAGATGAAGAGAAAGTGGCTAAAGTGTTGGGGGGGAGCCCCCTCATATTGCACAACTCACCTTTGTTGCAGGGGGCTGCTTGTTTGTCCCAGCTACCCAGAACTGAAATAATCACACAGAAACTGTATTATTTAAATCTCTGCTTGACCCATTAGCTCTAGTTTCTTAGTGGTTAACTCTTACATACTAATTTAACCCATCTCCATTAATCTGTGCATCACTATGAGGTAGTGGCCTACCAGCAAAGTTTCAGCACGCTTGTATCCAGTGGCAGTTCCATGGCTTCCCCTGACTCCGCCTCCTTTTTCCTAGGCTTCAGCTTAGTTCTCCCTGCCTAGCTCTTTTCCCCTATAGCTCTACTATAGGCCCAAAGCAGTTCCTTTATTAACCAATGATATTCATAGCATACACAGGGGAATCCCACATCACACCTTCCTAAAGAATAGGGATTTTAAAAATTGTAGCAACATATACATACAAAAATGGGGATATTTTAACCATTTTAAGCATATAGTTCAATGACATTTACTTTGAACAACCGTTATCACTGTCCTAAACTAAAACTTTATCTTTTAAACACTACTTCCCTAGTCTCTTCTTTCTTAGCCTTAGTAACTGTCAACATACTTTCTGTCTCCATTAATTTGAGGTGTACTTCATATAAATGGAATTGTATAAAATAATATCTGTCATTTTGCACACATTAGTTCATAAATTTGTATAATTGTGCCATAATTTTAGAATATTTTCATTACATAAAATGAAACTGCATTTATTAGTAGTTACTCCCCGTTTTGCTCATAAATCTCCCACCTGCCAAATATAGATATTAATTATTTCACTCTGTAGGCCCTATATATAGACTTGACTATAATTTTTTATAGATGGAGTTAATGTTTTTGTCTCAGTCACATAGCATAATGCTTTCACGGTTAGTCAGGTTGTAGAACCTGTCAATTTTTCGTATCTTTATGATCAAACAATATTCTATTTTGGATTTATAGTGTGTTTTACAGTAACAATCAGTATTTGATTTGATAGGCATTTGGATTGTTTCTATCTACTTTGTTACTGTTAGGAGTTATTCTGCTACAAACCTTAACAAACTAATTTTTATCTGCACATAGATTTTCTTTTCTCTTGAGGTTTTGCCCTTATATTTTACACACAATACCTTTGTTTCATAAAGAATGTTTTGGTGTTTTGAGACCTTAAGTCAGTTTGATTTTTCTGGTTATTGTCTAAGCATATAACGATCTTCGTATTTTTTATTCCTGTTTTATGTCCACACATTCCAAAAGTATTTGTGCGTGTGTGTATCTTATTTTATCTAAATAGCCTTGTTGAGGTATAATTCACATTCTACACAATTAACCCTTAAAAGAATTTTCTTAAGATTTTTAATTATATGCATTTGATGATTGCTTTGCCTGCATGTATGTATGTGCTGCTAATACATACATGCCTGGTACCTATGTTGGCCAGAAGAGGGTATTGGATTCCCTGGAACTGGAGTTAAGGACAGTTGTGAGCCACCATATGGGTGATGAGAATTGAAACCAGGTCCTCAGGAAGAGGAATAAGTGCTATTGACGGAGCCGTTTCCCTAGCCCCACAATTCACCTTCTTAAAGAATCTATTTAGTCTTTATTAGATTCTTTTAATAATTAGCAATTTCCTACACCTGTACTTAAATATAAATAAAGATACCTTGTTTATTCAACATGATCTTCTGATAGTTTGATTACAAAGGATAAGGAGATTTGGCTACATTTCTAGGATTATAGTCAGATTTTTATTTTCCCGAGGTAAGTTTTGGTCAGTTTCTCATGCTTACACCAGTGTGCTTGTGTGCGTGCGTGCGTGCATGCTGCACATGTGTGAAAAAGTGAAGAAAGGTTTTGAATGTGTGACTACAAAACCATATCCATACAAGCACACAGGTTGTTAGTGAGTGAGCTT